>NC_136652.1:20173284-20178284 GCF_949748355.1 Melanostigma gelatinosum | reverse complement strand
TTTGTTTTTACAGTTGTTTCTCTTCATTACATTCTTTTATTCAGTATTTTCTCACTGAAACACGAGTTGAAAATGTGGGGGCTTAGGGAGACTATTGGGAGCTGAAACCAAAGTGTACTTTACTGAACTGTGTGTCTTTACTTTAGTTCTTCTTTCCTTGTGATAAGTGTGGAGCAGTGGACGCCTACAGATCACAGAAGTGGGATTGGAAAGTGTGGCTTTGATTGTGTTGTGTTGTTCCTCACAGGTGCGTTATGATGGAGAAGATGATTCAGTGACCTATGAAAACATCAGACCTCCTGATGGAGTTTGACCAACACGTCTGCCTCCGTCAGACTCCGCTGATCATAATGTTCCGTGTTGCCGTGTTCCATTTTCCTCAGAAAAAACACTGACTGTTCATTATCACCCAAATCAGCTTTAACTTGCAACTGACGTCATTATCTGATTAGTTTCTGAAGAACTGAACTGAGTAATGTGACTCCTGTTGAATCTCTCTCTCTCTCTGTCTCTGTCTCTGTCTCTCTCTCTCTCTGTCTCTCTCTCTCTCTCTCTCTCTGTCTCTCTCTGTCTCTCTCTCTCTCTCTCTCTCTGTCTCTCTGTCTCTCTCTCTCTCTCTCTCTCTCTCTCTCGCTCTACTCTGCTGCAGCAGATCCTCTGTGGTTCTTGGTATTTGGTTTTAATACAATCATGTGTTTATTTTAATAAACTAACATGCAGTAGAACTTTGTGTCCATTATTATGTTCGGTGTGGAGCCAGCCCTAACAACTGACTGTAAGTTAAAGTATCGTAAAACGTATCGGACCGTCTCCCTGCAGGTGAGTCACCAGATACTTGGAGGGTCAACGAGCTGCTAACGAGGTGATGAGCTCTCTGATTGAACAGCTGTTGCACTTTTCTCTGTTGTCTCGATTCCTGATGGACTCAAAGATTCACATTTAAAACAACCAGAAAATCAAGAAAACATGCAATGAACCACCTCCACTGATGGATCTGATGTCACAGACCACACTCCAGACTTGCTTCTGCTCAGCTCTCGCAGTAAAAAGTCCCTCTGTTCAGGTGAACGCCTCCCTTTGCACACGGCTCTAACTTTACTCTGAATAACATGTGAATGCATCTCAAGTGATGTGAGCTCAGGCTGCGTTCAGAGGTTCACTGTGGATGCTCATGACCTCTTTGCTGCAGCTGTTAGATGACTCCATGTTGTTCTCACACATCGTTAAAGGACCAACGAGCTCGTCGGTGTGCATCGCATGAATCAATTGAATGAATGAATAACTATTAATGTAGCATCTTTAAAAACTACCGTTACAAAGTGCTTCACAAACACTGAAGTGGTGATGACACACACACACGGATAAAACGTCAGCTTTATCCTATTTATCTGGTTACATGCCTGATGAAAAAGAATATTCCACTAATAACGTTTGCATGCAACCGTGCATACCTCGATTGACGTGTGTGTGTGTGTGTGTCCGTCCATGTCTCGAGAAGCATCCGATCTACTTCACACTTGCTGGGTGTGTTGCTGAGGAGTGTCGTGTTGAATTGAACACGTTCATTGTTGAATAAACAAGCGACGGCGCTCTGTGCAGCAGCAGGGGCGGAGCTTCAGGCCTCTGCGGACAGATGTGGTCCACAGCAGGCTTTCTGAGGCCGCCGCTCTTTGACTGCAGTTCACTTCTGCTGCTGGATGCTGGACATACGACCACTACAACCAACATCTTCTTCACTTCCCTGGAGTCCAGGAGTGATGAGCATTCCTCGAAGAAGCTGAAAGCAGCACTTCTGAGGGCCGAACAAGCCGCTCCCAACAATGCCCCCCCAACAATGCTGCAGGCAGCAATACCAGGAAGCATATTGTCCTAGTGGCCGACACGTATGATTACAGCTTCTGAGTCGGTCACGTGATGACAGAGGGCCCCAAATAAAACCTTTTCCCCTCAGACGTACATTGGGGAAAGAGATGTTTGTGAATCTTTTTGTTTTAAACCAGCTGCCCAGTACGAACACTTGAATATTCTTTATTTCAATCATCAGGTCCTAAAAGTTGTAAAGGGCATGAACTGCCGGAGCCAGAGTTATTTTCTTTCCTCCATGTGAATGATGAGCGGCTGAGAGGTGTGGTTAAAGACGGAGGAAAAGCTAATCACTGAGTTTCATCAGATAGTTGAGATACTTCAGTCTGGACCAAAGTGACGAGCCGATGAACCAACTGAAAGTATAGAGTTTACAGTTCAAGACAAACGGAAGAGATTTGGTTGAAACGGACACATTTTGGATTCGTGAATGTGATTTTTGTCTGACAGACACAGTAACTTTATATTTGATTTGAAGTTTAGTTCGTTGAGTCAACGTTGAAGCTCACTTTCTGAGACGGGAATTTGAGACATAGCTCTAAAAAATACAAAGGAGAAGTGGCATCTGTCTTTCTGCAGAAGGGAAATTACAGGTCAAAAATTGTTGCAACTTTCTGTGCAACTTTCAACATAAGGGACTGACGGCTCACACTAACCACTGACATTGCAACATTTCATCCTTTTGAGGCTTTAAACCAAACCAACAGGTCTCACACCTCTACAACATCCTCATATCCGTGTTGTGTATGCAGATCATTTAGCTACAGATGCATTCAATGTACGTCACTGTTGTTTAGAAATTCACAGACAAAAGAGTTTATATGCTCCACCTACATGAGAAGAAATGATGCACACTATGAGGAAGTGAGTCCCTCTTAACCACAGACAATATAAACTGCTTTCCTCTGTAGCAAGCACCAGTTTAGAGACTTGGACAGTTTAGAGCATCAGAACAGCAGAGATAGAAGAAGAAGAACCATGTCTGAATTCAGATGGATTAAAACCTCTTTATCTCTGATTCTGGTGCTTCAGTTTACAGGTAAGAATACATATAATGTGTATATGACTACAGAAACATTAAAAAGCTTATTTATTAAGATCATTGTTATTTTATAACCTAACCTTCATTGAAAGAAGACAGAGAAGTCGTGTGTTTGTTTTCCATCGAGGTGAATAGTGAGTTTAATGAACTCTTAGAAACCAACGATGAGGCACATTTGTAAACTGTTGTTGGATCTAAAACGATCTTCACACTGACATTAAAAGTCATGTTTTTATTTCTCTTTGTTCTTTTTATTTCTCTCTCTTCTTCTCAGCAGCAGCAACAGGACAACTTGTCTCCTCCGTCACTGTGAGAGATGGAGATGAAGCCACTTTGCCTTGTGACAGTGTGAAGTATGGCAGTAAGAACTGTGACTCTACTGAGTGGCTCTTCGATGCTCTAAGAAGCAGACAAGTAGTGTTGCTGGTTAGAAATGGACAGATTGATGAAGCAGCCAAAGATAAATCAGACAGACTGAGTGTTTCAGAGAACTGTTCTCTGGTTATAAAGAATGTCACAGATGAAGATGTTGGTCATTACATCTGCAGACAGTTCATATCAGGACAACGACAAGGCCCATATGCTCTGGTTCTTCTGTCTGTTGTTACCAGTGAGTATTTACATCATGATGTTTTCAAACTGTCTTGTCAGAACAACATACTGAAACATTATAATAATCATGATTATAGTGATGAAGTTACTCTTCTTTCTCTCACAATGTCTCCATCTTCTCCAGTGACTGAACACGAGGACGGTGATGAGGTGACGTTAAGATGCTCTGTGTCGACATTTGGACAATGTGAACACACAGTGAAGTGGCTGCTTCAGGGTCAACATGTGGAAGAAGACAACAGAGACTTGAACACATCACAGTCTGTCTGCTCCGCCTCTCTGACGTTTCTGACTTCTCATTTCATTTACACATCGAGGTTTAATTCATTTCAGTGTGAAGTGACCAGAGGAGACAAAGTGCAGCAGTTTTCTTTCAGAAATTCTCCCTCAGGTGAGAAAACAGGTGAGAACATTTTAAAGTCAGTCATGATCACTTATTTAGTTTGTTGACTTGTTTTTATTTGTTCAGGTGACGACACAATAACAGGAACAACTGAAGACGTCACTAAAGCAGCTGACACCACGTCTTTGTCTCTCCTCACAATTAACAAATTTATTATATTCTTTTTCAGTGATTTATTTGTTGTTGTTCAGTTTTTTTTTCTATTTCTGACATCAAAAAGGAGAAACTATTTTTCTCTCTGTATAAAGACATGGACGGGTTGAAACTAAGTTCTCTAATGTTGATGAATTAAATCTGTTTTCAGAGAACATTTTTATACTGATTTAAAGGAACATTTCATAATTGTTATGTAATTAAATGTGAATAAAGTTCATTTGAAGTCTAAAAGCTGTAACTAAATATTTGTGCATGTGTCATTCTGGTTCCAGGCTGGTGGAGGTTCATCTTTGTGTCTGTTGGATTAGCAGCACTCATCATAATAGTTGTGGCCGTCAACATATGGGCAAGAATTAAAGGTGAAGAACATCCACATATTAAATGTTATAAAAGAGGATTTTTACTGTTGAAACTAAAGTCGACTCTTTCTTTTGTCTCTTCAGAGAAGAAAACACAGATGGATCAAATCGCTGTGAGTTTTTTACAACCTAAGAATGAAATGTTTTGTTTTTACAGTTGTTTCTCTTCATTACATTCTTTTATTCAGTATTTTCTCACTGAAACACGAGTTGAAAATGTGGGGGCTTAGGGAGACTATTGGGAGCTGAAACCAAAGTGTACTTTACTGAACTGTGTGTCTTTACTTTAGTTCTTCTTTCCTTGTGATAAGTGTGGAGCAGTGGACGCCTACAGATCACAGAAGTGGGATTGGAAAGTGTGGCTTTGATTGTGTTGTGTTGTTCCTCACAGGTGCGTTATGATGGAGAAGATGATTCAGTGACCTATGAAAACATCAGACCTCCTGATGGAGTTTGACCAACACGTCTGCCTCCGTCAGACTCCGCTGATCATAATGTTCCGTGTTGCCGTGTTCCATTTTCCTCAGAAAAAACACTGACTGTTCATTATCACCCAAATCAGCTA
>NC_136652.1:20136913-20173084 GCF_949748355.1 Melanostigma gelatinosum | reverse complement strand
AGGTGAACGCCTCCCTTTGCACACGGCTCTAACTTTACTCTGAATAACATGTGAATGCATCTCAAGTGATGTGAGCTCAGGCTGCGTTCAGAGGTTCACTGTGGATGCTCATGACCTCTTTGCTGCAGCTGTTAGATGACTCCATGTTGTTCTCACACATCGTTAAAACCCTGACGTGGTGACGTCACACACACTCGGACAAAACATCAACTTTTGTAGTTTTTATGGTTGAAAACAAACTAGTTCAGCTACTTGTTAACATTTCGGCTTTCAGAGACGTTGAGTCAGACACTCGTGAACGTGTTCATCATTTATGTTTCTCATGTCCTCACTAGAGGGTCAAACCTCCAGATCTCTGCTGTTGTTACCCACATTCTCACCAGAACACTTCTCCTTCAGTTCTCAGAGACGCTGCAAAGACACGAGGAACCAACAGGTCTCAGACACCACGTGTTGCTTTGCTGCAAACATTTATCTCAACTAACAGTCTTCACAACGCTCTACTTCCTCTATTTTATTTTACCCTCCCTGTCAATCAGAATGTAGATTTTAATATAATGAACTATAAAGTTTCAAAGTTTTTCACTCTCTTGTCATCCACAATAAAAGTTGTCCCGCTGTCAATTCATCGAGTGTTTGAGTCTGTGGCAGACATTTGGAGCCCTTTATGAACCCTTTCTGTAAGTCAGCATTAGATGCAGACTTTTTACCTCATCTTGTGAGGAAAGAGCCTGGAAGACTTTCAAATCAGGGACTACAAAATATAAAAGAAATACCCACAATTACACATATATAACGTGATATGTTGCAGCAAAGTGCTGTCCCATTCGTATTACCACCATTTCAAGCCCTCACAGTCTTTCACACTCCGTCAGGTGACGTCAGTAAGTCCTTGAGGGTTCAGGGTTCGAGGCTTTAGGGCAGGGGTGGGCAATTCTTTTTCCCAAGGGGCCACATGAGAAACAGGGACTGTTGTGGAGGGCCGGACCAATAGACTGAACTCAATCCTGCTCAATGTTATTCCACCTCTTTAATAGAAACAGTATGTTGTATGGTTTTTATAAGCTGCGAGTGGTAAGAGTAAATGTTATGCTCAGTGGTGGAATGTAACTAAGTATATTTGCTTAAGTACTGTACTTATCTACAAATTCAAGGTACTTTACTTGAGTATTTGTATTTTATTTAACTTTGTACTTCTACTCCACTACATCTCAGAGGGAAATATTGTACAGGACAGCTGACAGTTTTGTGATTTGCTTGTTGACCTATAAGTTTGGCTTACTGTTATGGTTTTTTTTTGCAGAGGTAATGAGAGCTTCAAACAGCATTTAAATTCTAAAGACTCTTTCTTGGTTTGACCTGATTTAAAAGTTGCCAAAAAGGATATCACCATATAAAAGTGAGATACTGTGTCATTTTACTTTTCTATGTTGTGAACTTCTTTCCAAATGCAGAGTGACAGTTGACTGATCATGATGACTCTGTTCTTTCCTCATTGAGCACATTTCAGGTTAATACTGTAACACCATTCATCAAGAATACTGTGTTGGCATTCCTTAATGAAATTGAAGTGCCTACTGTAAAAATAAATTGAATTCTAAATGTTTTGAGTATATTTTCAGATATAAAATCAGTCGGTATAAGAACATACTGGACACATTCAATGGTAGACACAACCATGGTGACACAACTCAAATAACATTATTTTCATTTGTATGAATCTTATATTGACTCAATTAAGTTTACTTTTATTTGTCTTTATGTTGTGAGATTTCTTGAAAAAGTAAAATAGAGTTTAACACGAGAAGCTTCAGATGAGACCGTCGGAGTTCTTCTGAGGATTTGTTGCATCTCCCAGTTCGTCTCTTTGTAGCACTTGCTGTTTCCACATTATTACTGCGCTGTCTGCTCTTGGAATGGTATGTAATGCTGACGATGCATCTTTAAGTTGAATTGTTTTATATGACGAATGGACCCGTCTATTGAGCCTTCATTTTATTAGAGGTTAACAGTGGAGTATCCTAAATTTACTGGTTATGATCTTTTCTAGCGCATGTAACATGGCTGCTGTAGAATGCGTGGCACAAACTATTGTTCCTAAAAAACTGATATCATCTTTAAACCATTACAGTTAGCATTGAAAACTTTGAGGGCAGATAATAGTCCATAAAAAAACTTTATTTTGCAGAAAGCAACAGAAGACGGCACTCAAAATTTACAAATCACAAAGTCACACTAATAAACACAGAAAATAATACGGCTGAACTCCATGACAGGTCTGGTGGAATAGAGCAGGACCAGCATCTCTACTGCTGCAAGAAACAAACACACACAAACAAACAAGTGTTAGACAAACTTCTAAAGATCCATAAGTAGCATCACTGTGATGTGTATTCTATATATTACTTCAATAACATCAGTGTAACATTTCCACAGTAGCAGCAACAGAGCAACCGAGGTGTTTACGTTCATTTGTTGTATAACTTGATCATTATATTTTTGAAGTCAATGAGAATTGAGAAATACTAAACTTTTTTATAAAAAGTGTTTATTAGTGTAAGTTTAGCATGAATGAATGTCACATTTTGCATTTGTGTGTTTGCAGGTTGATATAACCTTTTCAAAGGCAAGCATTTCATAATCTCACACACATTGTATTCTGCCTTAAAGCCATTATTTGCCACACCGCATTTACAGTATTAGTGCACATCCTGAAATTAGCACCCTAACGTACTGAATTGAGGATTGATGTTGAATCTGGAATCGTTTTGAATCGTGACCCGAAGAATAGAAATTTAATTGAATCATGAGATACCAAAAGATTCATTCCCCTATTAATTGTGCGGTTATATGCTGTGTGTGTGTGTGTGTGTGTGTGTGTGTGACGTTTCACCTTAGCTTTCTGGTTCTGGACAGGCAGGTAGAGTTTAAACTCAGCAGGGAGCTCGTCCTCCGAGTACAGTCGGTCTGAGAAATAAACTCTGCGTATTCTACAGTTGGCGTGGATCTGAGAGGAAAACGGTTCAGAAGTTAGCATCAGAAATGAGGAGCTACAGTCACACAAGTGCATCTGGAGACGGCTGGTTCCTCGTCCGTGTCCGTGCACTAACCTGTACACGCAGCGTCTCGATGTAGTTTGTCCCGTAGGCCCTCCTGGTGAAGTCCGACAGGTTAAACTGGATTTGGTTCCAGCCATCGTCCAGCCTCATAGGCATGGTGCAGGTGAACGGATTCACTCGTGTCCTGCTTGCGTAGGTGCTTACCCGAAACCGCCGGCGAACGTTTTTATCATCTAACACCTAAACGTTTTTTGTTTTTTTCAAAGATGGGAAGGAAGCATGAATCTGGTGACTTCAAGGAACAAACCCATATGCGTCACAGATTTGTTTGTTCTGACACCAAGACATGGAAGTCGTCTGCATCTGCAGGAATGCCTACCCTACCTCGACTTCAAAGGTGAAATGCTTCTTGAGATTCTTGATTATCATAACAAGAAAAGGAAGATTGATGCCCAATGTCTTCTTGGGGTCTGCGGGACACGTTATATACGTGGTACTGCAGGGAGTAGATGAAACAGAAAGACAAGGGAGATGAAGGAGGGTGACGAGTGCTTGTAATAGGTTGAGCCGAGCTGAAGAATCAGTTAAACGTAAACTCACCAGACGTTTATCCCCTCCACCTCCAACACCGAGGAGCGGATGTC
Source organism: Melanostigma gelatinosum (assembly GCF_949748355.1). Lineage (NCBI taxonomy): Eukaryota > Metazoa > Chordata > Actinopteri > Perciformes > Zoarcidae > Melanostigma > Melanostigma gelatinosum. The sequence goes on along the minus strand of NC_136652.1, from coordinate 20,169,381 downwards.
AGCGTCCGTGATTCTCTTGATGTGACCATTACTCACCTGTGAACACACAGAAATATCATGAGCTTTAACTTACATGGAGAAAGCTGTATCTCACTGGTAAAGGAGCTGTGGCAGAACCCCATTGAGTTTGTGTCCTTTTGTTTTTATTTGTCGTCTTTTTGGAAAAACAGCTCACACCATAAGCCTGTATTGATTTGAAATTGAGTTAAGCTCAATGTGCTCTACAAAAAAGCCTCTTGGACCAACATTTCCATGTTTCATCAACACCACAAGTCCGTAAAATCATTGAAAATCATCATCGTAATAACTAAACAGGGAATTCATGTGTTTATACTTTTTTGCTGAAGCAGATTAACCCCACCTATCACATGTTCAATGGAAGCTTCATATGAAACGTTCCCTAACAGAAGCTCACTCGGCTGTTTCAACACTGCATCCAAAGCACACTCCAACAGAGAGACGGCAGTTATAATACAGCTAAAGCTTTAAGCCCAAAACACGTACCGCCAGTTAGCTTTAGCACGGCTAGCTAACACGGCTATATTCGGTTCATATCTCACCTTTTTATCCCAAATCTGAAGCGGTTTGCTCCCGATGCTGTATAAGATAGACAAGAATCCGCTCTGAAAAGTATTTTTGAACATCTTTTTAGCGTTTTGTCCACCGTTGTGTGTGTGTTTTAGTCTGTTAGGTTAACTAAAACTGTTGCTAGATAACAAGCGTGACGTTTGTTTACATATTTGGTTTCCGTTCCCATCGCTACCGGTTCCGTTTCCGGTTCCAGAGATGAAAAGGTTTTGTTTAAATAAAAAGAGTTGTGTATTTTTATATTCTCAAACATAAAAGAAGAAGAGCACTGTTCACATTGACATTTTATTTCTGTGAGTTTGCACCTCTCCATTATTTTAGCGTTGTTTCCGCCGGATCTTAAATGGTAACGCAACTCGGTCGCCGTGGCAACAAAAAGCCTGACCGATGTACAGACCGTATACTGAATATTGTATAAATCACAGAAATGTTGATTCATCAATTACTCTAATACATACTACAAAGCGATTGATATATATATATTATGAATGACAATCAATTTTATATAACAATCATAATAATTGAATATGCTTTTTTTCACATTTATTTTATATATCAGGCTACAATGATGAGTTAGTATTTTTAATAAAACCTAATTCCATGCCATAGTACCTTAATTTCACTTTTCATGAATTATTGCCCAGCATTGGGCTGCATTATAATTTGCCACACTAAATAAATACTAAATTAACTGTTAAAATGATTAAATCCTGCTTCATTTGATATAAATGTATTCCTGTTCATTGTCAATATGGTCATAATTCTGCACTGCACTTCCCTAAAGTTTTGGAGACAAAAAATGTAAAATAATTGTCAAAGGGATGAAGCACATGCAGAAAAATCCAGACTTTAAATCCCCAGTTTGGTTACTATACTTGCAAAATGCAATTCAATAGCTTCTGTTCATTTGACCCTCACTGGCTGCTAAAAGCCTGCAACTTTCAAACTATGAAAGATAATCAAGCAATGATACTTTAGTCATTTTTTCTCAGACTCTAGAAAGCTCCTCCAGACCCACAGAAAACATTTGCTGTCCTCCAGCGAATTGACTTTTATATGTTGAATTGTTAGTGTACCCCACTAAAGTGCTGAGTGGGACATCCTCCTCTCTGTCTCCAGCACTTTAAACAAGCTGGGATAGATCATCTGACAATGATTTCAAATATTTGAACAAGCTGTAAAAACATTCAATCAAACATCAGCAAGGACCTTTGCAACAGACATCACCAGCAATGCATCATGAATCATAAATCCCTTTTCAGTTTCATATGAACTAAAGATGAATTCATTCACGAGTATTCAGGTTGGCTCTGTTCTACGACAGTTTGTTTGACATTCTGTCATGTACCGTACATAGTTGATACACACACGCACATGGACGCACACACAAAACACACACACACACACTCGAGAGAGAGTGGTGGCCACCTCTCTGTTTACGTCACTGTGCTTCACTCCAAATATTATATCTCTGTTAAAATAAATGCAAAAGACCATCTCTCTCTCTCTCCCTCCCTCTCTCTCTAACTGTGTGTGTAAATTGAATTCAACGGGTTCACAGGCTGGCAGCTTTGTAAAAACATGTACAGAAACCTCTCTTCTCTGATTGAGTCAGGTATTTACACAGAGACAAACACACTTTTTCCCCCTACAGACCCTTTGAACGTGGGACCACCCCGGAGACAGCTTTAAATAAACGTATTCAAAACCTACTTGAATGAAATAGTCCATTCCGGTCTCTTCTTCCTTTTGTCTCATAAAGACAAGATAGGGTTCGTTTTTGCAAATCTTTCTTTCTTTTGTATTTACAAATCTCTTACTCAACTGTTATTTCAGATGTTTTTCTGACAGTTTCTTGTCGGCCTTTTATGATACTAAGCTCTCTCCCTCCAAATCCGGAGAGGTGGTCAAAATAGAAGGAAAGTACAGGGCAGGAAGACTCTTTTCTACTGCATTCTGTTCTATATTGTGTTTATTCCTTCTGTGCACCATTGTGGGACAGGGGGGTGACATGAGAGGTCCAGCTTCCTGACTGTACACTCTGCTCTGCTGGAGCAATCGTCCCGCCCAGAGAGGTTCACATCCCAACTCTACTCACTCTCTTGTCTACTAGAGAAACTAGAGAACAACGGAGGAAAGAAGGAGTAGAAGAGCAACTCTAACTTTATCATAATAATATAAACATTAAAACGTTAAGAGGTTTTTGGTGGATCTACTGGACAAGGGCTGTTTCGCTCTCTTTGCCTCCTTTGAAGGTATGTCTAATACGACAGTGTAGAAATACTCTGGTACAGTAAAAGCACTAATACGACAGTGTAGAAGTACTCTGGTACAGTAAAAGCACTAATACGACAGTGTAGAAGTACTCTGGTACAGTAAAAGCACTAATACGACAGTGTAGAAATACTCTGGTACAGTAAAAGCACTAATACGACAGTGTAGAAGTACTCTGGTACAGTAAAAGCACTAATACGACAGTGTAGAAGTACTCTGGTACAGTAAAAGCACTAATACGACAGTGTAGAAGTACTCTGGTACAGTAAAAGCACTAATACGACAGTGTAGAAATACTCTGTTACAGTAAAAGCACTAATACGACAGTGTAGAAGTACTCTGGTACAGTAACAGCACTAATACGACAGTGTAGAAGTACTCTGGTACAGTAACAGCACTAATACGACAGTGTAGAAGTACTCTGGTACAGTAACAGCACTAATACGACAGTGTAGAAGTACTCTGGTACAGTAACAGCACTAATACGACAGTGTAGAAGTACTCTGGTACAGTAACAGCACTAATACGACAGTGTAGAAGTACTCTGTTACAGTAACAGCACTAATACGACAGTGTAGAAGTACTCTGGTACAGTAACAGCACTAATACGACAGTGTAGAAGTACTCTGTTACAGTAACAGCACTAATACGACAGTGTAGAAGTACTCTGGTACAGTAAAAGCACTAATACGACAGTGTAGAAGTACTCTGGTACAGTAAAAGCACTAATACGACAGTGTAGAAATACTCTGTTACAGTAAAAGCACTAATACGACAGTGTAGAAGTACTCTGGTACAGTAACAGCACTAATACGACAGTGTAGAAGTACTCTGGTACAGTAAAAGCACTAATACGACAGTGTAGAAATACTCTGTTACAGTAACAGCACTAATACGACAGTGTAGAAGTACTCTGGTACAGTAAAAGCACTAATACGACAGTGTAGAAGTACTCTGGTACAGTAAAAGCACTAATACGACAGTGTAGAAATACTCTGTTACAGTAAAAGCACTAATACGACAGTGTAGAAGTACTCTGGTACAGTAACAGCACTAATACGACAGTGTAGAAGTACTCTGGTACAGTAACAGCACTAATACGACAGTGTAGAAGTACTCTGTTACAGTAACAGCACTAATACGACAGTGTAGAAGTACTCTGGTACAGTAAAAGCACTAATACGACAGTGTAGAAGTACTCTGGGACAGTAAAAGCACTAATACGACAGTGTAGAAGTACTCTGTTACAGTAAAAGCACTAATACGACAGTGTAGAAGTACTCTGGTACAGTAACAGCACTAATACGACAGTGTAGAAGTACTCTGGTACAGTAACAGCACTAATACGACAGTGTAGAAGTACTCTGTTACAGTAACAGCACTAATACGACAGTGTAGAAGTACTCTGTTACAGTAACAGCACTAATACGACAGTGTAGAAGTACTCTGGTACAGTAACAGCACTAATACGACAGTGTAGAAGTACTCTGGTACAGTAAAAGCACTAATACGACAGTGTAGAAGTACTCTGTTACAGTAACAGCACTAATACGACAGTGTAGAAGTACTCTGGTACAGTAACAGCACTAATACGACAGTGTAGAAGTACTCTGGTACAGTAACAGCACTAATACGACAGTGTAGAAGTACTCTGGTACAGTAACAGCACTAATACGACAGTGATGTCAGTGAGAGAGGATCTGGATCTGGATTTGTTCAACTTCATCACAGAGAATGTTTGTTCACAGATGTAGGTCGATCCAAAGAGAACATCTTCTGATCATGCCTCCTCATGTGTTTAAAGTTCTCTTCTTTGAGAGAAGAATAAAACTCAATAAAACTCCAGCAGTGATACTGACTTAAAGTGCTCTGCAGTACTGCATCAGACTGCAGGTGAATGAGTTGGAGCTGAACATCACTGGGAGCATTATCCCCACTGCACGTGAAGGAGAAGAAATCATGTTTCACTCTCAACTCTTTTGAAGTCTTGAAATGGCCTTAAACTCACCATGCAGTGCCCCTAACATGGATGAGTACTTGTGGAGATGTTCAACTGATGGTGTGGCTTCTTTCAGGGTTTGCAGATGGGTGAGAGTGTTGCCTGCATCTGGCTTGAAAGAAACTGCAACTTTGTCATGAAAGCCTTCACCAGGCTGCATGTCATGTGCAAAGAGGCCCTTGCCTTGCAGTTTGGTATTCAGATCAGTCATTAGTGCAGTCCAGTGGTGGTGCCGTCAGGGCCAGCTAAGCCTTCTGTGCTGGACTGAACAGAATCACAAAGTTAGAGCTATTTTATAATTTAATAACAATAAAGATTCAGCCCCTATTTCTCTATGCTATGCTAACCTGAGGACGCCGGCATTCCGAACGTTCCCGGTGTTCCGAACGTTCCCGGCATTCCGAATGTCCTTTTGAACCCGGAACAACAACAAAAAACAGCTGGGGCCGGGGTTCCGAACGTTAGCCGTTCCCGGCGTTCCGAATGTTCCCGGTGTTCCGGGATGATCAGATGTAGCTATGATGGTAGCAGTCGCCCAATTGCAGATTCAGCTTGAGCAAAACCTTTTCCTATTGTGTTCAAATCAGGCCCATAGGAGCTACATTGTATTAGAACAGCGGTTCCCAAACTTTTTAGGCCACGCACCCCCTTCTACATCCCGACCGGGTTCGCGCACCCCCCCCCCCCCCCATTAATAAAAAAAAAAAAAAAAAAGAAGCAACAGAGCCTTTTAAGCCTTCATAGCCGCATAAGAATCGGACCAATGAGAGAACAGTTTGCTCGCGCGTGGCATTTGTTTACAAGATTTAGTCCGCTGTTAAATGTTGCAGTGTGAACACAAACCGAACAAAGGAGCAACTGCAACAAAGCAAACGAACTGAAGGTGTGAAAACGCCCTGAAACACTGCAACAAAGTTTCAATAACTTTCAGTGACACACGGCGTCACTTTTATAGAGCAATACGGATGCGAGGACACACGCACAGGCTCAGAGGCAGATTATCACATTTAATTTACAATTAATGAGCGACTAATGTAGCCAGGATGTCTTCGGACAAAGCATCGATGCGGCGCGACAGTGTTGTTGGACACCGGGATCATGTCCAACTTTTTTGCTTCTTTCTCCCCAATCATACATTCCACCATCTCTCTGGCAGCTGGCGAGCTCACGTCTTCAGTGATTGTGTGCGGTAGCCCCTTTCTCGCTATTCTGTAACCAGATATGAAGCCCGTAGTGCGTCATTTATAGACCCAACACATGAATGAGACTGCAGTTGTTTTGGCTGTTTTGTAACTCCTCCAATTTGGATATAAACAATGTAAGGGGCTTTTGACTTGCACTGGCATGCTTGGTGTTCAGGTGGCGACGTAAATAAGAGCTTCAGACTGTTAGCCAGAACCTCACTGCACACCACGCACTGTGGCTTTGGGGAATCTGCGTTGCCAATCCAAGTGAAGCCCAGACACACATACTTTTCATCATATTTCCTCTTTTTTTCCCAGTCTGATGCTCTCTCTCGTTTCCTCTTTTTTCACCTTGACTCCGCGATGGGCCGATGTGCTCCCGATTTGTCTGTGCTGCACCTCTCCGTTCCCCTCGCCTCCGATTCCTCTCTCTCTCTCTGTCCCTCTCCTCTTTTACAACTGATAGCTTCAGATGTCCCACCTGACAGTTTTTAAATTAAAATTACATTTTTTTTTTACATTTAATATTATTACACCATCAGACCGCCATTACACTTTTCCTCTCGCGCACCCCCTAGAGGCAGCTCGCGCACCCCCAGGGGTGCGCGCACCCCACTTTGGGAATCCCTGTATTAGAATGTAGCTTCTTTACATTCTATTAGAATGTAAAGAAGCTACAGCGTATAGAATGATTCTATTGAAGTTATTCCTTTTTTGAATGTTTTAGACGAGTCACTAATCACTTTAAAAGAGTGATGATAGCTGATTTAACTTACAGACATGAGATTGATCTTCTCATGTCACTCTCTTTATACAATGATATAAATTCATCCCCGTTTTATTGATATCTTACGAAAAGTTACTTCTCATTTTTCGTGCGTTTTTCCTGCAAAAGTCCAGCAACATGAGTCTGTTTTGGCTTGTTACATGCATACTGTCTTTTCAAAATAAACTTCCATCTTCACACCTATAGTTATAGTTTCACACCTAACGGACAAGTAAGGGGCATGACCCCTGTGGCAACAAGAGGTCCTATCTCACAGTGTTATTTTTGTTTCATACAAGATTGCTTATTCTCTTTTATTTTCCATTGTCTGTGATGAGTTACGATCTATTGTTTATTATCAAGCAAATAATGTAGCAGGAAAAGCCTTAACCTTAAAAACTATGTCTGTCAGAGGTAATAAGACTATGAGAAGTGTCTTGTCCAATGATTTAAGAATGACCTGTTGTCTACCTTAGATGGACCCGGAGGTTGCAGAGAGCGGGAGGGAGAAGGGTACAAATATGGGGAGACAACAAAGGATCTTTGGGTAAACTTGGTTCCTTGTGATCTTAGTGCTTTTGACATTTTGCATGATCTTTTATTTCCATTTTTATTATTCATTTTTGTAACCTTTTTCTCAACTTTTTGTAAAAACCAAATAAAACTGGATTGTATTTTGTGCATTCCAACCTTGGACTTGAACAGGACTCAAGAGGCAGGGAACTTCAAAATAAAACAGGAAACAAAGTAAACCAAGATGACGACACAATGCGTTGTTCTCTCCGTCTCCAACACACAGACCACACGACAAGCTTGTCTCTGCTCAGCGTAAGTGTAGTATGTCGAAAAAGTCAAGGGGCTGTAGTTTAGTAAGTAAAAGTACACCTCAATTTAAGTAAAAGTACCTCATAGTCCCAGTACTAAAGTACATTCGACCATTAGACAGAGTCACCAGCCTGCTTTATCTGAACAAAGCATCCATTGACTGATCATGGAGGGGTTATCCAGGAGGCAGACATCTAAAATAAGTTGAATCAAGTGAACAGGAGATTTCTTTTTTGTTTTGAAAATCATTGTTCTAAACATTTGGGGTTGCAAACATCTAAATCCTTATTTTTCGTCAAATTAAAGAGGAGCCCTTCCTTTATCACACGTAACACGAGGGAAGTTCTGAAGGTGTTCAAGATGATGTGGTTCACCTCACTTCACACAGACCTATGCCTACTGTTGATTGATCAAGTCTAGCTTTGCACAACACGTTGCACAAACACAACGTTAAAGACACAAATGAAGAAGATATGAACCTCCATTAAAAAGCAGCGCTATGGGGCTCAGGATCTAAGAGTTTAGAGCAAAATGACATTTGAGAGACTGCAGGAAACCAGGAAGACAGACGACCTGAGGTGACATGTAATATTCATCAGACACGCGATCTGACTCTCATCACGGTCACACACACACACACAGACACACACACCTCCCCCACACTGAGCCTGAACAAAACAGGCAGACAGCAGCTGTTATTTGCATTGGACAGCTCCGTGGTGATGGTTGTTGCCAGTACACACACACACACACTCACACACACACACACACCTTCCTATACCTGCAATAGGTGGTTTCGAGGAGGCGAGGCCTTCCCGGTCACAAGATTTATTGTAATTCACAATGAACCAAACAAAAGAGAGAGTGTGTGTGTGTGTGTGTGTGTGTGTGTGTGTGTGTGTGTGTGTGTGTGTGTGTGTGTGTGAGTGTGTGTGAGTGAGATGCAGCAGACATCATACAGCAGCAGTTTGTTTGGCTAAGGTGTGGCGCAGCGCTGTCCCCTGCAGGTGTGCACACGAGAGAAACCCACCGGACTCACCGCCGGTAAGTTCCTGCTTCTCACGGAAGGTCTTCACAGCTTTTTAGTTCTTATTTAACCTTTTAGTAAGAGTTCAGATCACACGCGCATTCATTTTTAAAAAAGCGCACATTATAATGTTGAGCTTATAATTGTTACATCAGTAAACACACTGAACCACATGCTATCTACAAACAGCTGTCGAATGGTTCAGTCATTGATAATTAGAATGTATAATTAGGATATGTACATATGTTATGATTTATTTTGGTATTCTATCCTAATGCATCCAGTCTACATGAACACATCAATAAGTATTTGTGCGACTATGATATTCCTATGGTTATATGATGAAGACTATAATTATGATCTTACGGTTCACTCTGTCGAGCACAGATGTTTGTTCGGGACTTCTATTCTATATATTATTTTCATGTGACCGCATAATTCACAGGAAGTATTCCACATTTTAAGACCAATACATTACTTACCTTATTACCGAGCACGTGAAGAAAATAGAAGAAATCTGAATAAGGAAGGATGTGTCATAAAGTATATGATAACAAAACATTTGCAATCGCATTACTTGTGAAAATCCTTTAGTCATGTCATCAAAATCTAAATGGGCCCTAAATGTGTGTGAACAACAATCAACCAATCATCAAATAAACTCTCTGTGGTTATTTGAATATTTAATGTAAAGGGACGATATCAACGAAATGAATTAAATAAACACTTGTGTATCATCCTACACAACCATAATTTGACTGGATTCCACGTTTGGAGACGATGAATGTGTTGAATTTTATGTTAACTTTTATTGTTGATGTCCTCCAGACTTGAGCATCGGTATTTTGGGATGTTTAGACCTTTTATGAAAACTGTACACGCCTCTTTACACAGTTTGTATTGTTATGAGGTAAGAGTGATGTATTCGTAAAATACCTGTAATTAATGAATACTGATGAATAGAGACCTCTGGCTTTCAGGAAGGTTGAGATATATATATATATATAATTTGTGGTAGACTTGTAAAGAAAATAGAAAAAAATAAACTCTGGTATGTTTTTGCAAACAACTATGTATTGAATTTCTGCTGTTGCTTTATTGCTCGACAGGAGACCGAGGGGAAGATGAACTGGGGCTTTCTGGAGAACATCCTCAGCGGGGTGAACAAGTACTCCACTGTGATCGGACGCATCTGGCTCTCCGTGGTCTTCATCTTCAGGATCCTGGTGTACGTGGCGGCGGCTGAGCAGGTGTGGAAGGACGAGCAGAAGGACTTCGTGTGCAACACCCGGCAGCCCGGCTGCGAGAACGCCTGCTTCGACCACTTCTTCCCCATCTCGCAGGTGCGCCTCTGGGCCCTGCAGCTCATCATGGTGTCCACCCCGTCCCTGCTGGTGGCCCTGCACGTGGGCTACAGGGAGCACCGCGAGGCCAAGCACAAGTGCAAGCTGTACAAGGACAAAGGGAGCATCGACGGAGGTCTGTTCTGCACCTACATCGTCAGCCTGGTCTGCAAGATTACCTTCGAGGCCGGCTCCCTGTTCGCGTTCTACCACCTGTACGGCGGCTTCCAGGTGCCCATGCTGCTCCGCTGCAGCCAGAGTCCCTGTCCCAACACGGAGGACTGCTTCATCGCCAGAGCCACGGAGAAGAAGATCTTCCTCTACATCATGGGCTGCACCTCCATGCTGTGCATCGCCCTGAACTTCGCCGAGCTCCTGTACATCGTGTGGAAGCACCTGTGGAAATATTTCACGCGGCGGTACGTCCCCGTGAGGGAGAAGGCGGTCAGCCGATGCCGGTCACCTGTGTCCATTGTCAACGAGTTTGTGTCAGCTGAGTCCACAGTAAACACGGAGGACGGCAGCACGCAGCCGGCTGAAAACCAGCCTGTCCAGTCCTAGAGGCGCTGGGAAGGAGTGGGAGCTCATGTTCCCACCTCACAGGGAAACCACAGAGGAACTGGCACGGACACTGCTGACACCTCATAATGTGTGATGATAAAAAACAAACCAAACAAGAGGTAAACAGATGTAAGGCGCAGTTTGGCCTTAAGAGAAAAGCTTTGAGCAGACTAATTATAGATATTAATTAACAGACAAAAACAATATTACACATTTATATTCCTCATTTAAACATTTTGAAATCATTCGTTTGTCTTCTGTGGCTCTGGAGGAGCTCTGTCAAGTGTGAGTTAATATTAGTAATAATCTGGATTTGGAGATTACAAAAACACTGTTTAGCTCAGCGGTTCTCTCTCTCTCTCTCTCTCTCTCTCTCTCTCTCTCTCTCTCTCTCTCTCTCTCTCTCTCTCTCTCTCTCTCTCTCTCTCTCTCTCTCTCTCTCTCTCTCTCTCTCTCTCTCTCTCTCTCTCTCTCTCGATGTCCCACCTGACAGTTTCCCAGATTTCAGCCAGTTTATCATATTTGCATGAATGTTGCTGAATGAATGAAGTTAGCTGACGTTAGCTAACTGCCTAGCTAGGCAGTCTGGCGGCAGGAGCTGAAGTGCATTTATTTATTAAATTGTAGGTTTTTTTTATTTGAAATTTAAATCTCAAAACTCTCTTAAAAAACACCAGAACTTTAGCGTTTAGCGTGTTTACCGGGCAGGGAAGGTCAAATCAAAGTTGCATTGTGGGAAATGTAGGATCCAGTGTTTTTGGAGTTTGGACTTCAATCATTCCCAACAATACATTTATTTTCTATGATTAGTTTTATCCGTCACAATGCAGCTGCAGAGCTGATGAACCGGTTATAAATTAAGTCAATTATTTATTATTTGTACCTGGATTCTTCATGCGATGACGTACTCGGCCGTCTCCTGGAGTTCAGTTCAGCCCAAACACATTCAAAACAATGAAAGTGAGCAAACCGTTTTCAGCCGCTGAGATTAAACAAAGACAATAGTGTTTCACAGGAACACGGGTTGTGTGTATTCTGAAAGTCAGTTTGAAAATATTTCACTGTTCTTTATCTAAATTTGTATCATTTGTCAATACTTACTGGATTCCTCGACAGGATGAAGAGACTTCAACTTATTTCGTCTAAAGCAATGTTTAGCACAGGCTGGTACGTGTACGAAGAATATTTAAATGAGAAGCATCAACATGAACAGAAGTCAGTTATTTGTTGCCGTCAGCTGCAGTGTGTTTAGAATTAATGTAACATTTTAGATCATACTGTTCAATGACAATTATACTGCTTATGATTATGTGAAGTGCAATAATAAAATATATTTACACACCACTAAATATGCTCTTTGTCTCAACTACACAATGCTTTTATTGGCAGTTAACCCGAAGCCGATGAATAAAAGCAGAAGCGTTGCTGCTCTGCATTACATGATGAACAGGCTGCTGCTCAAAGTTAACCAGTACTACACGGCAGACCTTTGTTTAAACGGAAACTTCAACATTTTGGGAAATACAGCACGTCTGAGTTTATGCTTAGCGCAGAAAAGAAAATTGATTTGCAGGACAAATTTGGAAAAATCCTAAATTGCTGAAGTTTTAATTCAAAGAAACTCATTTTCTAGTCCAGAACTCCTGTAACTCTGCAGCGTAGAGCCCATCTGTCTTTAACAATTAAAGATCTTCCACAAAAAAAAGTTATTCCCAAGCTGCGGTGCATGTAACAAAATGTAGAAAAACAAGTCAAACTGGTTGTAAAAAACGGTTGATTTAATAAGACTGCTGGTGGCAGCAGGTGACCATATAACAAACACAATAATCAACGTCTGAGAATCACGAGCTACACACAACAATACAATCCGTTTCAAAGTCCGTCTCTACGTCCCACAGGGATGATTAAGACAGCAAAGAGTCCATGTCACATCGGCAACGTTCAGGGGACTTTTTGACCGTCCATAAATAAAAACATGCTATATACTTTTTCATTTAAAAAAAGACAAATTGTACAGATAATACAGTATAATCCTGTCTTTAACAGCCAGATGTGTAAAAACTCTTTCACATGTAGGGCACCAGTCTGCAGCAGCTTCTACTCATTCTAGTCCTGAGGTTCTGCTTTACAAAAACTAAAATGCAGGAGTCACTTGTGAGGTTTATTTATTTTACAAGACCACTGTGGGTCGCGTGTCCTGCAGCTGTTTCAACATGAGGTCGGTGACACCCGAAAAGGCCCCGTCTATTATTATTTTGACCTTGTTGAGCGATTTCTTCTTCTGCCGGTTGCTGAACCGGACACACGTGTCTCTGGAGTTCACGCCGGACGTCTTTCTCCACGTTTCCGGGACGCCAACAGTCACCGTCAACGGATGTTCACATTTGTTCGACTGCTCCAGGAATTGCAGGAAAGACATTTCGAATCCCATGGGTTTGAAGGAGGCCAGCGGAGCGTTGTCCTCCTGCATTCGTGCAGGACAAGAGGAGTCGGACTCGTCGTCCCGGCTGTAAGCTACTTCCACCTTGGTCGTGCGTGGGATTTTCTTGCGTTTCACAGATTTTCCGACCAGTTTTCGCGGCCGTCCCCGTTTGCGTTTGACCACCACGGAGCCATCCGAACTTTCATCGTTGGTTAATTTGCTTTCGAACACTGTGGCGGGGGACCCTGCCGAGGTCCTCTTGCGTAGGACGGGCTTCTTATACCCATAAGCCCCTCCTTCCAGGCCGGCGGCGTCTGACGTGAACTCGCCGTCCGACTGGTCAGACGTGTTTTCCGATTTGGAATCGTCGCTTCTGATGGAGCGGCACTTCTGCCGGGGGAACTTTTTGCAGAATATGAAGCGACTCCTTTGCTGTTCCAGGTACTTTTCTGACAGTCCGTGTTCCACGTAATGTTTTAAGATGCTCCGCTCCGATCTCATGACTGAATCGCAGCCTTTAATCATACATGGGTATTGTTGAGGAACTTTCTTGGTGCACATTGAAGAGGCCTCTACTTTAGACTTCAGGGAGGGTTTTCCATATTTCGTCCAGTGGTTGCTTTTCCCTTTGCTCACTCGCTTTGAGTCACTTGCCTTCTGGAGGATCTTTTTATTGCTCTCTATGTTTTCCTTCCCATTACTCGTCTTGGTAATTTGGTAATGCAAAGGCTTAGCGTTGGGTTTAATCCCGTCTTCGTTTATCTGTTGATTATTCAGTTTGGTCTGGTACAGGTCCTCATGCTTCTTCATGAAATGTCTGAGCATGTTGGACTTTGTGGCGTACGTACGATCACAGCCTTCGATTTCACACTTGAACGAGTTATTGAACGGATCCACTTTGGCCAGCTTCATATCTTTATGCTGCTCTTTGACGTGTGCTATATACTTCCAGAAGGCAGTGAAGGAGGTCGTACAACCTTGCTGGCTGCAAGCAAACCTGCCGAGCTTGATGCTGGACAAGAGGCTGCCGACCTTATCCAGGCTGAAGCCGTGCAGCTGCAAGTAATGCTGCAAAACGTGGGGGACTTCCTGGAAAACCCGGGAGCAGTCTTTGACTTGGCATCTGAACTCTGAAATTTGGGGGAGCTCCACATCTGGCTCCTCCTCACTGTGGTCCATCGCGTCGTCCTGGTCATCCCTCTGGTCCTGCTCATCCCTCTGGTCCTGCTCTTTGTTCACCTCCAGTGCCGACAGAGCAGACTGGTGAACAGCCCTGTAGTGGAGGATCAGATTGTGCTGGATGGTGAAGGCTGCCACGCAACCTTGATGAACGCAGCGATAGGGTCTGTCCGGACTCATGGCGCCCCTCGAGCGGGCCTTCTTCTCTTTCGTCTTCTTGGTTACGTCGATGCTGGGCTTAACTACTGCCTGCCCGTTGACGGCAGATTGTTTTCCGGGAGGCCCGTCGGCTTGAGCCGCGGCAGACAGAGCCTGAGTGAGAAGAGCTGACATTTCGGGCAAATGGGCATGAAGTTGTTTCCCACCTGTACGCTGACGGTGAGACCAAAGCCGCGCTGACCGACCGGTTGATGTGGAGCTGTGGGCCTGCACTGGTGGAGTCATCGCTTGGTAGCGCATGGGGGCGGTTTGCAAGGGCTGAATGACCGTGGAGCGATTGTCATCTTGAAATTTCTGATTGGTTACGTCCACGTTCGTGAGCGATACGAATGCCTGCGACGCGTACTCGCGTTTGATCCCGTCTTGGAGTGACGCGGGCGTCGGGGTGTTCACCGCTGCAGATATAGATTTTTGAAGAGCAGCAGTTGCAGCAGCTTTGGCCTCTCTGCGCATCAAATCCAGGTCTGCAATTTCTTTCGCCGATAACCTGTGAATGGCCAGGTAGTGAGCGCGCAGGTTTGAGTTACGAGTGAATCTTTTGCTACATTTTTCACACTTGAAAGGAGCGTACTGGCCGTACTTTTTCTTGACCACATTCACCATCTCAATCGTGTAGTTGTGAGCTTTGGCGAGGTGTTTCCAAAGTGCTTCACTCGATATGGAACTAAACAGGCAGTTCTCACACGCAAACGGCATGAGAAAGGGCTTTGGAAACACGGTCTGGCTTTGCGTAGGGACGTCACTTTGTTTCACAGGAGTGGACCTTTGTTCAGATATCTCTCTGACTAAATCGAGCCTTTCAAATGCACTTTGAATTTCTGTCATCCACTGTTGCTGGCCGGCAGATAACTGACCGGGCTCAAGATCTGCACCATTTGCCGGGACCCGTGTGGGGCTCAGGACCTCCTGCTTCGGGGTGGAGGTCTCTCTGAAACAGGTAAAGCTCCGTGTGTTCAGTAGTCCACAGTGGAGAGTGCTTTCAGGGGCAGCGGTGGAAGGCTCTTCTTTGAGAATGTGAGAGAGAAGTGGGTCAGGAAACTCACTTCCAGCAAACGCACCGACGTCGGGCTGATAACGGGCCGTACCGAACGAATCGTCCTCTTGCTTCACCTGGATGTTTTCTGTATGCTGTATGACGGAGCTCCCTGGCAAGCGTTCACCACCTAAATAGGGAACACAAGGGTTTTGGAACAATGGCAGGGGAGCAGGTGTGTTAACAAAAAGATCGGACAAGTTGGATTCAGCCATGATCTGCTTAAGAATGTCATCATTTGACTCACCATTGCCATATACTGGCAAATTATCTTGTGAATAGTTGGGGGCGGGGTAATCTCTTGCTGAACCATTTGTTACCGACTGATGGGGCTTCTCCTGATAAACGTCAGGAGGACTGTAAGACGACGGCGGCGGCTCAGCGGCGTTAACCGTTTGCTCCGAGTTGAGAAGGTCGAGAAAGGAAGCTGGCAGGTCCGTGTTGAGCTCCGACTCATCGTAGGGTTTACAGCTCACACGCTTGGACAAATGGCCTCCGAGGGATTTGGGGCTGTCAAATTGTCTGTAACACCTGCAACAAACAAATTTGCCATCCTTAAGAATAGCGGGCCATTTGGTCCTTCTGTTCTTTCTGACTGGCTTTTGACTTTCAGGGTTGTTAGAGACGGCCGGGTCCTTCAGAGGTTGGTTGTTAATGTGCTTTTGGCTCGCACTGACTGGAGAGGGGAAATGAGAGTGCATATTACTTTGCATTGATTTTGTTTTTTCTGGTGTCCTGGAACCGGAGACTAAACAGCTTTGCATCTGTGACGTGTACGGCGGAATGAGGTCTGCTGCTTGCTGAGACGCTTCCTGAGCACCGTCCATGTACGAGGGCACAGCTGGCTGCGATGCATTCTGTGGTGACTGCAAGGAATCGACTCGCATGCCAGATGGGTAGACTTGGGAAGAGCTACAGTTTTGCATTTGTTCTGCTCCACGAGCCGAGAGCCAATTTTGACAACCTGAAACTTGTGACTGCGTAGTTATTGGAGTCGTGTGCCTTCCCAGCTGAGAGAAGCCGACGGGATTTGAAACGTTTTCCATCCGGACTGAAGCATTCTGGTTGTGGGCAGATAAGGAATGGGAATGTAGAGCAGAACAGTTTAACCGTACACCCATATTAATATAAGGAGGCGATTGGATGACGTTCTGCCTCTGGACTCCGTGAACCGGTACACCGCTGGCTGGCTGGTTCTGAACCGAAGCGGCCGGACCGAGATGCCCAACGGATGATGTGCTCGGCGCCGGAGCGTAGCTTATCTTGATTTTAGTCCGAGCAACTCTCCATTGTTCATAGAACTCTGAGTGAATGTTTTTCATGTGCTTGACCACGCTTCGGTAGGAGCTGTAGTGCCTCGGACACGTTTCAAACGGGCAGTGGAAGCGCTCCCTGTGTCCCGGCGGGGGACCCGAGCTCGTCACAGAGTTCTCCGATCTGTTCCCGGTTAGAGGCTGAGGCGTTACTGTTGGAGGGAGGGGTTGGGACATTGCTGGCTCTACGGAGTTCTGGGACGACGGTAATGTCAACAGGTTGCTGCTACACATGGACCCTTGTGGCCCCGGCAATGTTAAGTTGCAGTCGGAGTTGTAACTCGTCGGTCCGGTATTACTGGGGAACATTTGTGGCAAGACACCGGTATTACAGCTGTGTGACACGTTACCTAAATTAGATTCAAATGGAGGTACTGGTTGATTCTGTTGGGGCGGCCTCATGTTATCAAAAGAACGAGCACCCGAACCACATCTGGGTCCATTTGGGTCGGAGAAGTGGGAATTCGCAGGCTGAATAACAGAACGATTTAAAGTCCGTGTCCGACTGGTGATTGAGCAAGGCCTGTTTTCCGTTTCTTGCTTGACTCGGTATTGTCCGAAGGTTTCCACGGGTGGTTGTGAGGATTTCAGCAAGCTCTCAATGGACACCGGCAGCCTTCCATTACCGGCACGCTCTGGTTTCCAGGTTTCTTGTGAACTCTCTTGTTTAACGGGCGCGTGATTGGAAAGCATCTGTTCAATGAGTGACGGGCCGGGCTGCATATTTTGAGAGACGAGTTCAGACGCCGGGCTTTCCTCCTCCTGCATGGCGGCGTGCCCTTTCTGGTGCAAATCCAGCTGCTGCTGCGAATGGAAAACTTTTGAACACTCCACAACTTTACAAGTGAACGTTTTATAATGATGGGCCTCGTGGTCATACAGTTTGAAGGCCTCGTTGAAAATCTTGCCGCAATTGGGGAACATGCATCTAGCTCTAAAAACAGAGTGCGTTTTCCTGTGTAGAAAGAGTTCAGCGTTGGACAGGAAACTCGCCTTGCAGGTCAACTGGATACATATGTAAGGCCTCACGCCACAGTGGACCTGCAGGTGATCGTTCAGGTGGGTGACGTTAATAAAGTGCCGGCGGCAGTACTGGCAAACAACCTTTTTGCTCTGCATTTCCAGGAAAGTCTTCGCTTCCTCGTTGTCCCCGTGACCTTTAACATGCGCAACGAGATTTCTGAAAAACTTGAAGCTCCTTCTGCATTTCCCGACCGGGCACACGTTGTCATCGCTGTAGTCCATGTTCCGCCGGGCCGCTTTGGACGGAACGCTCCGCCTCAACCCCCCGTTCTGACCCAAGGAGGCCCCGTTTGCATGAACTTTGTTTTCCGTCTTGGACTTCAGCGCTGCGATAACGGGGGCCGCCGTTTTGGGATCGGCCAATGTCTTGTTCGTCTTCATGGCGGTCAGCCTCTCCTTGCACGACTCTTTGACATGCGACGTCACATGGGGAAGCAACGTGTCCTTTGAGGTAAAGGACTGAGTACATATTGGGCAGCTGTAGACTCCACCGCTCAGATGAGTCTGTGCATGGCGTACGATCCGGTGGCCCAGGAACTCTTTGTCACACAGCACACAGTACTGCATGTACGCCTGCCAGTTCCTGAACCTGGCAGATATGAAACCTTTCTCTCTCAGTTTCTTCATTTCTCTGTTCTTCTGTCTCTTGTCGGTTATATCGTTTAGTTCATAGGTGCCGCTGCGGTCTGGGATATTCCTGAACCCCCCCTGACAGAGGTAGTCTTCCTCTTCCTCGGGGTCCTCGGTATCGTTCAGCAAGTCAATGGACGACACTATTGAAGCTTCCTCGCCCATCAGAGCCAGACAGTGACGCTTCAGTGTCTTCCAGTCCCAGAACTCCGGGTCAAAAGGCCACTGGGTTTTAAAAACCAGCAGGAGCTCGCAGCGTAGAGAGTTGGGAACCGGCATACTCTCCTCTACTTTCTGGTCCGGTTCGTTGTAAAGAGTCTCCACAGCGTAGTAGGAATCCACCGTGGGCTCCAGGAGGAACTCTGTCAGCTGGCAGGCTCGCTTGACCTCCAGGTCAGTGGGAAGCAAGCAGGAAATAGTTTTACACACCGTGGCCTTGGTGTTCCCATCATTCGATTCCATTCGCAGAGCCCTGATGCACATTTCAATGCACACCGGCAGTCCAACGCTGTCAATCTATGGAGAAACACAAGAGGAAGCCGATCACATGGAGCACAAATAATAAAGCAAAGCCAGTGTCACGAGGAGTCGTCTTCACAGCAGTGTTGTACGGTCTCTGAATGAAAAGGAGGATTTGTCTAAGAAGAAGAGCAGGTTGTAATGTTGCCTGCCAAGAAGTAAACTGTTGTCAATTAACGATACTTTCTCATCTCTTGATGTACAATGTTGTTAACATGTAAATAATGACACACGATAAATACTACACGCTTACATGTTTATGCATTGAGCAGAGCAAACCCACACATGCAGAATATTTTCAGATTCATAAACTCACCCCTGTAAGCCTGAAAGGTGTTGAACAATAATACGTAGAAAGGAGAGAATTAAAGGGCGACAATAACTTGTTCTTCACAGTTTGACGACAGCTGACCGGTTACTGACCTCTGATTGGATGACCTTAATGAGGAACAGGATGTGGGACACGGTTTTAGAAAGCAACGACATCCGGCGACATCGGTCGAGGAACACTTGCTCCGACGGCTCCAGTCTCTTCAGCAGCTTGCTCCAAAACAGAGTGAGCTCCCTGGATGGAAGAAACGGAATTCATTGGTCGTTTATTTGTCCGTGCTGTCTTAATATCTATTTAAGTCAATCTATTCACGCTCATACGGACCATCAGCCTTTAAATACTCAAGACAAGACACCGCGACACAAACACGCAAGAGCTTTGTCAGCCACGGACAAGTGGGCGTTAACGACACCGCATTCAACTTCGGTCTCTTCCTCACACTCTCCTCTAAAAGGATGAATCTTCTCCTGCTCGTCTTGTGATTCCTTACCAGGCACAGTACGTGTCTCCCTGGAGAAGCTGCCGGGTCAGGAAGGCCGAGCACAAGCTGAGCGCTGCCCTCTCGTCTCCGTCTGACTCCAGGTTGCAGATCATCTCCAACACATCGCGGCAATCCTCCTTGGAAAGCTGCACAGATGGATGACATGTGCACAGTCAGCAGGTTTGTCTCTCCCTTTGAGGAAAACACCCACAAGCTCCATCATTTAACACTCATAAAGTAATAGGAGGCACCAATGTGTGGGGTCTCTCGAATTGCTTTTAAGTGTAGTCTGCCATCGTGTGGCAGGGAAACGTATTACAGGAAAGTCCTGTACATTTATCAGAAGTTGTTTAACAGTCGAACATCGTAACATAACACATGGCAAAGACTGTTATCTGGTCTGCCTGACCCAACTAATACAATACAAAGCTCCACTAGGTGGGATTTTTGCCAAGCTCTTTCTTGTATGTTTAAATAAAGAACAAACAAACAAACGTACACAAATGCGAGTCAGTGAACTCAGCTCCACTCACCTCGTCCATCAGCTGGTCCTGAGCTGAGGTAGCACAGAGGCAGACGAGGTACATCTGCTTGAAAAGTCCCGTCCCCTGGAAGGCACGACACTCGGAGCACACCTTGGCCAGCAGAGCAGCCTTCCCCTGCTGATCCTCCTTCATCAGCTGCCTCACTCTCATCTCACACAGCACCGGGCCCTCCTGCACCAGGAACTCCTCCACTGGAAAACAGTGGGAACATTTTATAAAGTGTGTGTGAAGATGTAAACAGGAGTAGACCCGTATCTTTAAATGAATGCTTGATTACGGTCATATCTTCTTCAACACGACCCCCGTTCCCACTATCCACAGAGATATTTGATGTCTCAGCACTCATCCCATTGAGAAAACTGCTCATCTCAAAGTAGTGATGACATTTCAAGAACCGTCTCGGGCTTCGCTTTTGAGGAGCTCGCCTCCACAATTGGACTTGGTGAATAAACCAGCACCAGACATGCTTTGTTCTTACAGAACGCTGGCTCGGTGCCACAGCTCCTCGTGAGGATTTATCGATTACTCGTGTGGATGTGAAAAGAAAGGTGAAGGAGACGGCGTCCTAATTTATGAAAATAGCTTTCACAGTACATCATGTTGCTCTGGATGTCTGTGTTCATCGACACTGAGATGAAGAACTTACTGTCATCTCCTGCATCCTCTGAGCCCGCTTATAAAAAGGTGATTCTGCAGATCAGACTAAAAGCTAAAACATCTTCTGTCTATCGCAGCGGATGAAATCGACAGGAGCGCAGGAGCTCACCTTGTTCAGTCTGCAGGTTCTCCTCGGACAGAAGGCCCTGCAGGACTCTGTTGGTCCAAACACCGTCACACTGGCCCAAAGCAGAGAGCTGGGACAGCTGGGTGACTCTGTTCTCCTGCAGCGCACTGGAAGCAAACTGAGCACAAGAGGAAGAACACAGGACTTCAAAGATAAGACGCAGAAGGTATCTAAAGTCCATTTAGGCAAAGGTTTAAATTACAAATGAAAAACAGGTTTATGGAAACAATTAGTTGAACTAAAGTCAGATTTCCTGATGTGAATCAGAAGACGTAACAGCGATTAATGCAGTTTGTGGAGATTTTTCAACTTAGTTTGTTTAAGGACAAGAGCAGCGGTTACATAGCGTCAATCCTGTTCTTACATAAACAAAGGAAGTGTTGTGTCATGTTTTAGTTCTGGCCTTGTATTTTAAATGATATTTGAAATAAATCCTCAGCTCTACCTGCACACATGACTTGAACTCCTTCCATAAGCCATCGGGAACATCCGTCTTCAGTGAGAGCAGAAGCTCCACAAAACTCCTGCAGGACAATCAACAAAAACACAATATCGACCCGTGTCTGCACGTCAAACATGAAACTGATAGAATCAACAAAGGAAGCTAGAATTCAGCTTTTGAAACAGAGTTGCCTTCAGCATACTGATGATTGATTACGGGGGTTGAACTCCGATATCTCATCTGCAGTTAATCACATCAGTAAGGGTACTCACAGGGAGAGCCTCTCAACCACAAGAGGAACATTCTCACACTGCAGTGAGAGGTATGGAGAGGCCTGGGCGTAGCTCCGCAGAGCAACGACGTACACTTCCACCAGCGCCAAGGGCTTTTCCTCTATCCTCCAGCGGCCCGCATACTCCAGCAGTGTCTGCAGAGAGAGAGAACCACGGTCACTCGCCCAGGAAACAACAGGTCACAGGAATTCTGTTTGCAATGACAACTTTGAACCGGCATGCTGAAAATAGAAACCAAAGGTTGGGTGTCGAGCACAAGCAGTTAGACCCATCAGGGCAGAATGGACAAAGACACGAGGAACAAAAAGATCACAGGAAAATGTAAGAAGACATTCTACATCTGTCATACATCATGGCCTTCAACGTTTAAATCCCTGGGATACTAATTACATCTTAGTCATCGTCCTTCAACTGCTTCTTCATTCAGATTAAAGCAGCAACTCACTTGAGCGTTTCATCATCGCATGCCACATTCCACCGTTCATACATTATTGGTATAATTTAACTTTTACGCCCACAATGCAGCGCTGCGTCAGCTTTTTGACATCCAGCATTTCACGTCACTATTTCTTCAGATATTGGCGTTTCTAGTATTCACTGTTTGCCTCGTCAGCAATCATACAGGTGTTGAAAACATCACTACAAGGTTTGAAAAATGATGACCCATCTCTCACTCTCACACACACACACACACACACACACACACACACACACACACACACACACACACACACACACACACACACACACACACACACGGACACGGACACGGACACGGTGTATAACGTGCGGTAGTCAGACGTCTAAACAAGTCGGGACGAGGAAGTGACCTGGGAGACTTATGGTAATCCATCCTCGTATGGGTTGCACAATGCATACATGTAATATATGATCCGTAGGGCTGCACAGATACCAGTATGCCAGAAAGCGACGTAATCCCAGCCGGCATGTGATGCGCGTAGTGGCCAGTGGTTGTTGTGCTTAGTCGCGGCACCTCTGATTGTTTTGTAACTTGGCACGCACAATCACACCACTGTCACACATAATGAACAGATAAAAGCACTATTTACATCTCGAGGGATTATAAAAAGAAACTGCCTTAAAAAAAAAAAAACTTCATCCAAGTAAATATTTTGCAGCCAAATCAACGTGTTTACATGATATTCAACCTTTGTTTCTTTGTCATGCTTTTAATACTTAACTTGTTTCTTTACAGGGCGTGTTTACAGGCAACACAGTGGTCCAGGAATTTAGTTGACTGAGTGCGAGTGTGACTCATCGTCACTCTCAACCAAACTCATGCATCCCATGTCAGCTGATGATTGAAGTGAAAGGGGGTAGCCTCGAAATTAGCAACAACTACAGCTCCTCCGGCTCTGGTGCACTTAAGGTGAAACTGTTCATTATTTCCATCCCTCCTGCAGAGAGCTACGCTCTGTTTGCACCAGGAAAACACAATATTGCATGTTCAAATCTCTGCAACAAAGGTTGTTAGAACCGCAAGTACTCTGCAAGTACTGTAGAGTAAATACGTGTACTTGGTCTGATGGGAAAACAAACAGACTTTGTTTCCCCGCTTTAAAGCCTCCTCGACATTATGAACATCAACGATGACCGCGGTCAGGAAAGCCAATGCAGTTTTGTGAGGCTGGATATTTGCAGAAAGGGAAGTGAGCCAAGAGAAGCTCTGTTTACAGAGAGCACGCTCTCTGCTTCTCACATGTCTGAACTTCAGCCTACACACTCATGATCCTCCACCCACGGCCTCTTTAAGACCCAAGAGACCTGACGTACGAGAACAAACTCAGAAGGCCATTTACAAAGCAGGCCATTGCAAAGTACAGTGCCGTTCAGAAGGTACCGTTTGTACAAATGTAGTTGTGTAATGGATTACTTTAAAGATAGAACTTTATTAATAGGAAATATTGTGCCAGAGTTTCATTAAAGATTAAAACAGAAGAATGGAATAAAAATATGAACATATATGAACAATGAGTAACAAGTATTAAGTGTAAAAGAAATAAAAGTGACACCATTGCAAAATAGAACACAATAACAATACGAGGAAGGTAAACAAAAAGTAAATAATTCAACTTAAGTAGAAAACTAATGTTGAAGAAGTGGTAGAAAGTCACATTGGACATAGATCAATGAAAATATTGCACATAAAAATTAAATGTAATACAGGACGATGTTTAAAATAAGTACTATTGAACATGATATGGTTATTGTTTTATACCTAAGATGTGTTTGATGCAAATATCTTGATCCCATAAAAACAAAAACACACGAAGGGAATATGTGACAGAAACAAACGACTGTAAACCCAGAAGGAAAGGATTGGGTTAAAGACAGGACGATCGTGGGGAGCAGCCAGGAAAGGTCCTGGAAGTAATCTGTGCACAAAGATCTTTTCCTCTCAGATGTTCCACGAAACTGTCAGCTTTGAAACTGGCTGTCAAGTTAGACAACAGACAGCTGCTGCTTTTTGAATATTAACATATTCTAACACCTAATTATCCAAGAGGCTGTTACACACAATCATTTCAGGAAACAGTGATGGTCGAGTATTGTTTCTGGGTCCTCTATCAAACACAAAAACAAGTTGCTCACCTACACTTATAATAAGTGATGTCCTGAGTCATCCAAGCACATTTGAATGCATTGCTATGCATCTTTTCTTCCCTGTACTCGACTGCATTTTGTCCACCTTAGTGTTGCAGTAGTACTACAGCATTTCACTGCAACATACAAGTGTATGAAATAAGTGAGGGACAAGATATTTGGGCACACCGGTGCAACTGACTCAGCGTTTTGATGATCCACTCTGTACAATCGCAGGTGGACTGAGTGAGGTTGTAGTTTGCGTGACTAGGGTTGGGCGGGTGTTTCTGTTCTCATGTCGTCCAATCGTGGCTACTCGAGATCACAACCATATCACCAGGGAGCGGCGGTGTGAAGCTATGAAAGAATTCATTTGCAATGTCTCTACTCAAACTGTGTGTAAGAGCTTGTTGCGCAAATTTCACACCATTAAGCTCCGGTTAACTTTATCTTCAATATCACCATCCAAATCATATCCATAATGCTTACTACTCTTATGGAGCAACATTTAATTTATATCTTTAAAAAATGAGTTGGTCGGGCCTTTGGCAAGCTTTGTATTTTGTGAGTGATAAACTCTCTGTTTGCATTCCTGTCTCTCAGTGTGTGTGTAAATATTGAAATAGTTGGTTTTGGGCTTATTTAGTTTCAAGAATGCATTTTATTCCCGAGTGAACCTTAAAGTGGGGTTAGAGAATCCCATGCATCAATATTACCACTACCACCACCACTCATATAATAATAATAATAATAATAATATAATCATAACAATGAAAACTAGATGCAACACCACATCACATGAATCAACTGATAAGCAAAAATAAATAGTCTGTCCTTGGCTCAGCATTCTTGACATAATTGGGAAACGAACCCAGTTCGGTTATTTCTCACTCAATACGATAAGAGACTATATGAATCTTAATAATTATGTTTTAACGCACGTGTACATTATTTTTGGATGATCTAGCCTATGCATTTTTCCTTTACTATTGTGTCTCACTTCTGGAGACAGAGGACATCATTTTTCCTCCAACCAAGAAAAAGGGATGGAGATGCTTTGGTGCAGATCCGCCCTCCACACACTCAACACGCTATTCACATCTCTTTAACAACTGCATTGTGCAGATGGCTTACTAATGGGGCACCGTGGAGGACTCGAGGGTTGCCTGGCTGTATATTTAGGATCTATTGCTTTAGGATGCAACTTTGGGTCCAAAAACGCCTTGTCGCTTCTGCAAAGCGTGCGTTTTATTTGGCACGTACGCACAGCTAAATCCATCGCGGGGGGAAAACTCAAATCCGTGCTGTTATCCTATAAATCACAACATATTCGGGACATTTCATGCAAAGAAATCAACTTTAGAATGACATTGTTATTGACTGCAAAATGCATGGCACTGGCTACTACTAAACTTGTTAAATACAAGACCAATCCGATCTGCTAATGGACAATCAGGGAAATTATACTCACGTGCACGCGCATGTAGCCAAACATACCATGGCTAAGAGCTAATGTTGGCTAGCCGCAGGTAGCACCGTTATGGCTGATTACTGGGAATAATTAACAGCATCAGACCTTGGACACATGCAGGTATTAGTCTGCTGGAACCAGTCGATGACATACAACTATATAGATATATATATATACATATGTAAAGGACTTTTAACATCAATTACAATAAGTTTAGCTCACGTTACACCTCCTGCAGACAGCTGTGAGCTAGCGTGTGCCATTAGCTGGCTGAGCTAGCGATGTCAGTGGACGGATTTGAAATCATATTTATTCTGCTTGACCGATTACGCTACAGTTTGACCACTGCATATAGTTTAACTCTGTAACGGCATTGTTTAAAAACCAAACCTCTCACTGGGTTATCCGGTAGACCAGGACGTAACGTTATGTTATAGTTAACGTGAATGCTAGCTATGCTATCTTGTTAGCTACCGTTAAATATGAACTCACCCTGCAAAACCCTTGGCAGTACTCGGAGGAGGATTGTGTTGGAGCCTCTCCGCTGTCTTTAACCACCACTTCTTGCAGCTCTCGAAGCCGTTGTCTGAGTTCCCCGATCGTTTCAGTCACACCGTTCTCAGGACTACGGTCCTGCTCGGCCTCCTCGTCCGCCATCTTCACACCCAGCTTCTGCGCGTACCACCACAGCGTAGCTACGTTATGCAGCACGTGACAATGTGTACGTATGACGTAGGGACTGCAGAGGTCACTTCCGGATTAGTTTATAATATTGAAGAATATATATATAATTTTTTTTCCACACAAAAAAAAAAGAAGATATATAGGCCTACATATAAAAATATATATATATATTTTTTTTTACATATATATATTTTATATACAAGCACAGAGTTCAGGGAACTATCACTGTTTATAAATAAATTCAATATTTATTTTGTTTATAATATATATATATATTAGTGCTGGGCAAGTTAATGCGTTATTATCGCGTTAACGCATTAATTAATTAACGCCGACAATTATTTCATCGCACGTGTTTTAACGCAGTTTTTTATAATAACATAAAAAATATGTAAAATGACACGACATATAACACCGTATATAAGTGCAGAGTTCAGGGAGCTGAACTACATATACATATAGATATACACACTGTAAACAACTCAATATTCAGTTGTAATATATATATACGTACATATATATATATATATAAACAAATAAATAAAGATAAAATTACATGGGCATGATAAGCCGTATATAAGTTCAGGGAGCTGTTTACATTCAGTTGGAATAAAATATTTATTTATATATACACATATATTGAACAGTAGTTATGAAGAATTATTTTATTGAGAAAAACACGCAATACATAGTGTGTTGAGATGTAACTTATTTTACTTGAAAAGCACAACATCACACTCCATATAGCCAATATACAGACTGCAACTACATTCAAGGTGTATACGTTCCTTCTGGTGTGTTTAAACTCAAACCTACACATGCTCTTTTCTCTTGAGTAGCTTTTTAAAAGCCAGCTTGAAATCGTCATTGAAGCTGGTGTAGAGCAGAGGGTTGATGAGAGAGTTGATGTAACCCAGCCAAGTCAGGAAGTCCGAGATTAGCGGAGAGGGCTGCACCATCCGCAGGCCCAATAGGACCTCCTTTAAAAAGAAAGGCAGCCAGCAGAAAATGAAGGCCCCGAGAATGAGGCCGAGGATTCGAGCTGCTTTCCTCTCGCGTGAGGTGCATATCTGGTTCTTCTCATCCTGCCCGTCCATGTCCGTCTCAAAGGACGGGATGCGGATGGTGGTGTTGAGTGTGTCGGTAGCCAGCGTAGGATCTGAGTTGGACAAGTCGGACACACAGAATGTGTGGGCGACACGGCAATGGTCCACAGAGTTCTGACTGCCCATGCTGCGGCTGCTGAGGTGCCGAGAAGAGCCACGCTTCTGGTACAGCGTTTTTGCGGCGTTGTAAATCCTGTAGTATAAGATAAGAATGGCGATCATGGGAATGTAAAACGCCCCAACAGTAGAGTATAAAGTGTATCCCAAGTGATCATGCTCTATGACGCACTGCTGGAAGCTGCCTCTGCTAGGCCTCTGCCTCCAGAATAAGGGCGGCATGGATATGAAAACTGAGATGACCCAGACTATCCCCACCATGATGGCGGCGCGGCGGGCCGACCTCTTGCGGGCGTACTCGATAGCTTTGGTGATGGCCCAGTACCGGTCCAGGGCAATGACGCACAGGTGCAGGATGGAGCTGGTGCAGCAGGTCATGTCCACGCTCAACCACAACTCGCACACCACCTGACCCAGGGCCCACGTGTCCATGGTGATGTAGAGGATGCTGATGGGCATCACGAGGAGCGCCACCAGGAAGTCGGTGACGGCGAGGGAGCAGATGAGGTAGTTGGCGGGCAGGTGGAGCTTCTTGTTGGTGCAGATGGCGGCGATGACGGCGGCGTTGATTAGCGCAGTGAGGAGGGTGAGGAGGCTGAGAACAACTACCAACGCCGCCATACCGTCTGTGAACGGGACCGCCTGCAGGCTGCCGCCAGGTGGGACGGTGCGGTTTGTGATGTTGGGTCCCGAGGCGCTGTCCCCTGGGAAGCTTTCCATGTCCATCGCTGGACCCAGAATCACTCCCAGGGAGACAACGCTCCCTCCTCCAGAGTCAAAGGTCAGTCTGAAACAACAAAACAGATGCATGAGAGACAGCCAACGTGCACTTTTAGTGCTCTAAACTCAATCCAGGGTGCTTCCTGCCGTCAACACAATGCATGCTGGGATACTCTGCAAACTACTATGACCCTGAACATGAACCTGCTGGTACAGATATGTACTTTGAGAGGAGTGAGACGCAGCGGCGCTGGAATGAGCTTTGAAGTTCCAGCTTTGGATGAGTGTTTCAATTTTGTTCATTTTAGAGTTAAATACATAAATTCAGTGCCTCTTGAGAGCAAAATGAAGAGGTTATAGATCTATGAAGGACTTTGTGCTCTCTAAACAATTCAATCATAAACACATTAACTTGCAGCATCTTAATGAAAGAGACGCACAAACACATTCTCCTCTTTTCTCATCATTAACGTTCATATCATGAGCACTTCCTTTGTTTTTCAACCCGAGCGGCACTTTCATAATGTGGTATGTTTCGACAAGAAGATTAGGATTTATGTGTTCATTCTGCAAGATAAACTCATTTTAAGATGAAAAGGTTTTGTTGATAAGTGGTTATTTTGTGTCAAGCTCACCTCTCTAAACACAGCACACTGATGCTGATGCTGTAAGGCCCGTGGAGCCGTGCGTTACCACTGACACACACTGAGGGAAGAAGTGTCGGAGCAGCTAAGTGGTGGCTGTCGCAGTGGACACGGTTGACTGCTGCCCCGATAGAACCTCTCAACACAACATCAGCTGAACCTACAGGTAATCACGGACAGGTGGACAGGTGGACCGGAGCAGCGGCATGCTGTGAATACAGCCAGGTCCATCCGGGGGAAAAACACAGACAGCAGACTCATAAAGACAAATGAAGATCAGTGACCACCAGAAGCATCTCAGCGGGTCTCCCTTAGATGGATGGACTGTCCCAACATACAACACCAGAAACACACATCAGCAGCAGCATCAGCCTGTGAACAGCTGATCAAAACTACTAACAGCTTCCACTGGGAGGAGGTTAAACCATCCTCCTCCAAACACAACCACCTGTTGTCATGTGACTGACTTCCATACTTCATGCTGAGTAGTACCTGCAGCAAAGCATTGTCTAAGTTCTACCGCTGATGAAGGCCATGATATGGCTGAAAGCTCCAGAAGTGATGTACCCCCTTTGAAATGACTAGCGTAAAAAAAAAAAGAAGTGTTTATTGAGGCAGTTGACAGTTTACGAAAGTTAATGATTGAAAATTGGAATATTGATTATGAAATGTGATCTATTAAACTTAAATTTACATCTTTATTAAACTTATTATAGTATAATAATTGTCGGAATTATGCATGACTTTGTTTTGATTTAAAAATCTCACATACCCCCTGCGGTACTCCAAAGTACCCCTAGGGGTACTCGTTCCACCGCTTGAGAAACACTGCTCTACCGGACACTCTAAAGAGCTAAAAATAGAAAACTACAGAGTCCTTCTGGAGAGGGATAAACACAGGCCTGGCAACCCCGAAATTAACTCAGTGCTGAGTTGCTTGCAATATTTGTAAATTAGTTCTTAAGGCTGATAAAACTAAATCCCTGATTTTCATCAGTAATATTGATTATGATAATCACCTCCACTAAAAATGGTACAAATATTGAAAGAATCACGGAGTACAAGTGTCTTGGTTCTTGGATCGATGAGAAGGTAACTTTAAATACAATGTTCCATCGTTTGTAAAATGCTTTTCACTCTCGTCGGAGGTACTTTTGGTGGACATTACGTAACAGGCTTATGATTATGTCCGTTTCTTTGTCTCGTAGGATGTTGCTGACATACAGTCAGACTCCAGTGAGTGTGGTGATGGATGAACTGGTCAACCTGCCTCAGGCCTTCTGTGTCCTTTTCTAACTGATGTATGCTCTGCACCTGCACTCTCCCAAGTTCATGAAAAACACTTTCTACTTCATTCAGCAAGAAATGCTCAACCTGAAGTCAGCTTCAACCCAAACTCTGAAAAATCAGCTTGCAGTGTAAAATGTGGGTATGTTTGAAAACCCAACAACGAAAAGTACCACGACTCAGTAAGCAAGGCTTGTACTGAATGACCGGGAACTGTATTTAAAATCATTGAACAAACAGTAACCTGCAGCAAAGCCTTTCAGTGTGTGAGTCCTGCTAGTTTCATTGCTTGGCAGAGTTGAGAGAAAGATAAGAAAGAAAGCTGCTCCTCTGCTGAATCCAAGATGAGTCATCAGCGACTTATTACAATTCAGCATGAGAGCTGTGTGGCTCCTGCTGTCTCACTGCTAGGACTCTCATTGTTATAGTTTAAGACACGGGCTGTATCCTCCTCCTCCTCCTCCTCCTCCTCCTCCTCCTCCTCCTCCTCCTCCTCCTCCTCCTCACTTTGGAAGGGCAAGACTAAATGGAGGGTGGGGGATAATTTAGTCCTCCATAATCAAAAGTGGACAGCTGTTAGTGATGAAGTAGCGCTGTCATTATCTGAAGCAGTGTGAGCCCACGATGACTCATCAAAACCAACTCAAGTTTACTTGCACCTCATTTGAAGTCGCTGCTTTCGATTGGCAATGCTACAACTTAGACAAGTACTACTTTGATTAGAAAATTATGATAAATGCAACTTATACTCGCAAGCATTCAGTGACAGAGACTTAATGAGGTACAGACAAAAAAGAGATGGTACAAGAGGAAAGGAGGAGGTCGCAAAGGAGGGAGGAGTGGAGAAAAGGATGAGCTGGTGGAGGAAATAAGGCAGCAAAGAAAAAGTGGATGTAAGGGCTGACATTAGATAATAAGGAAACAAGAAAACAACAGGAGAGAGGAAGAGGGAGAAGATAAAGACGGGAGCATGTAGAGCAAAGAAAGCAGCTTATCCTCATTAAACGGTTCGTACGATATCTCACAAAAAGTTACTGCGAGCAGCACTTTCTGAACACCTGCTCTGATTGACTCACATTCCACTATACCACAGCTTGCATTCTGTCAAAATGCTTTCGCTTAACGTACAGAAATATCGTTATAGTTGCATCCCACCACACAGCAGCTTTTATGCAATTTTCTTCAGTTTGCTAGCGCAACACTTTCTTTAGTTTGGGCGGGACTTAAACGTCATGGTCGAGGTTGCTTGACCCTTACACGCACCCTGACATTTGAAAAGATGTGAAGCAACATCCTCGTACAGTGTCCCCTCTCTCATGTTCTCCAGTGGACACAAGCGTCATCGAAAGTTAAAACAGGAAACAATATGTCTCGTATCAAGAGAGACTTAGTTTGTAAGTCTCGTGAATGTTTTCCTGAAAACGATTGCAACCCTCATGTAAAGCGTGATTGATATGAACAGTGTGGGTGGACTGTCCCTCCTCTAGGCCATAACCTCTCCTCTATCACGGACACGGCTAATCCCAAGTGACAAGCAGCGCTCTGAAAAGCCCACATCCTGAGGGAGGAGACGTACAGCAGTGGGCCGATGTCTGTACACTCATCTCCATCTGACACGAGACGAAAACCCTGAGACAGACAGAAGAGTATATTTGAGATTAGATTCGATCACCGTCTTGTTTTCGCTCTGGCTAAGAATGGAAATAGTACGTTGATTATAAAAGGCTTCTTTTGCGCCCGTTACACATTTTGGACAGTCCAAGATCAAAGTTGACAGATGTGACAGCAATGTCGCTAAACCCTTGTTCATCAATCAAAAGCAGTCGTCTCAGATCACAGTACGTCCACCAATGGCTGCTTTTGATTGATCGCAATACATCATGAAGTGATGCAGAATCAACTCGCCAACGCAAGACAAAACGAACCAAACAAACAGTAAGAGTGGTGTATAGTGGTGTATAGTGGTGTATAGTTTGTCTTTTACAATCTAAAATACTACATTACTCCAAGGTAAAAATACACATAAAACACTGTAAAACCAGAACCTCTATTCA
>NC_136652.1:20001913-20131913 GCF_949748355.1 Melanostigma gelatinosum | reverse complement strand
TTTGAACTCTTCATGAACCAGCCTCAGTTTCATCCTGATGCCTCGATATGACCACATAAGACAATGAGACCATCAGATGGAAGATTGTCTCCCGGCAGCAGCAGCAGCGTCTCCTCCTCCTCCAGGAGCAGAGCTTCTCCTCTCTGGAAGCTAACACCGACACCACGCTGCTGGAGACCCAGGACGTATTGCTGGACCCGCTGGAGGGAAGGGAGGCACGGGAGAACCAGAACCAGGACTGAGAGGAGCAGACTGTCAGACCCTGCTGCAGTAAAATGAGAGGTTTTCTAAAGAGTCTGGTGCTCAGAGGCACTACCACTTTAGTCCACAGAGACCGCCAAAAATAACACTAAATAATAGTTCCTTGCAGTAACTTTAATTAGTGCAGCAACCGCAGCGACAGTACAAAACACCTTTGCTGAGGTTAGGGAAACATCATGCTTTGGGTTAAAATGAGGACTTGATGAGGGTAAGGGGACCTACATTCTCATGGCCACAATAATAACCACTTGGTTGCAGTCATGGTCACAGGCATTGTTCTAAAACAAAACTCCCAAGAAACAGCAGTAGGCTATTTCAAGCTGTGCTTCAACCTGGTGCCGTAGACACTGAGGCCATCCATGTCACGTCACGTGTGACTCTACTTCTCTCTTGATTCATTCCCTCAGTAAACATTGTAAACATGAGTTTATGTCTCAATCTCTAGTTTCAAGTCTTCTTCAATACAGCATGATGTTCATTTAGTACATTATGGTCCATTTAGAGTCACACAGACCATAAAGCAGGGGATGCTTTAGGGCGGGGCTACTGTGATTGACAGGTCGCTGCCAGTGCGTCGTTCGGCTTATTCGTCACACTTCTGGTTGCAAAAAACCAAGATGGAGATGAACTCGAGTCTTCAAAACGTTAGTCCACAAACCAATGATTACGTCCACTTCTTACATACAGTCACTGAGAATTACCCATGCAAGTGGAAATAAAATAAAAGATAAATCAAATACAAATAGTTATCTGTTGATAGTTGATCATTCAGCTTAATCAAGGAGACAATTAGTGTCTTGAATAATATATTAAACAGAAAGGTGCCCATGACAAGTTAACTTTGCAAATTTTGTCTGACAAATAATCCAGAAACCCAAAGCAGTAGGCTACTCAGCATACTATCAATTAAACACTTTGTCACTGCAATAGGCTATTTATTAAATGAGGTTGTATGGTAGCCTACTATAAGGGGTTTGTTTTAATCTCCTATTTCATTACAGCTGCATGGTTTTCCTAAAACACAGAGAATATCACACCTGAACAAAACATCAATGAAGGGCAGCTGCTGGAGGGAGGCTTGTTTTATGAACTATGGTGTGCAGACAGACAGACAGGACACCTGTGGCAACACAAGCACCTCGTGCTACACCGCATCTAGTCCCCCTCCTCCAGCTCCAAGTTTAGTAAAAACTCACCATTACGTTTTCTCATCCCGCGTGTATGAGAATGAACAAACAGATGAGGTGTTTGCCTCGCGCTCCTGTTGCACAAAGCTGCAGCGTTTTTTTTTTCAATTATTCTTTTTATCTCAGCTCTCTCCACGTGATGCACGAGCACAAAGAAAATGAAAATAAACGTCTGACGCTCGCGTGCATTAATCCGCGGCACGAGTCACGTGCCATTCATCTGTCCGCGGGGAGCGACCAGGAGAAGTTCACCAGGCGTCGCTTTGTGGCTGCTGTGCGTCTCTTCTCTCTCTCTCGTCTCCACTCTGCTGCTGCCTTCAGGTGACGTCGGAAGTGTTGTAAATATGACTGTTACACACATACATAACTCAATAACGCAGTAAATATCCTACAGCTGACATTTTCAGTTAAAAGCACGTGTTGTCATTCGGTGATGTTTGTTAATGAATAAGCACATCAATGTTATGCTCACTGTTTCTTTTCCATTGAAGCCTGCTGCGGTGCAAACAGGTAAAGTGCCAGGGAAGTACCTCAGATATTGAGTACAGGATCCTCAGCCAAACACTGCAGGAATCATGTAGTAGCCAGGCGGCATCCTGAGTGAAGTGTCTTTATACTTGCATTCTCTCTACTGACCAGCAGGGGGCGACTCCTCCAGTTGCAAAAAGAAGTCTGATTGTGTAGAAGTCTATGAGAAAATGACTCTACTTCCCTCTTGATGTATTACCTCAATAAACATTGTAAACATGTGTTGGTGAAAGCGTGCTAATCAAACAACAACAAGTGTCGTAATACTGCCCTCAAAACTAAAATAAATGTGTAAAAAAATGACCGAAATATGTGAAGAAACATTGCTATACTATTGTATAGCAATGTTAATAACTATTAACTATTGTTAATAAGTTCACATTTACTTTTGTTGCTCTCAACAAGTCCTCTTACCTCAAAAACGAACCAAAGAAGAGATCTGGTTCTGATCGGACAGCTTTAAGAACAGGATGCTTGGTTCAGGTTGGGGGTTATAGCACTAAGAAATAAACAGCAATGTCTGAAGTTATTCTATATTCATAAACAACTGAATTATGAATGCAAATTGCAGAGAAGACCACACCTTCCATATTGCCAATACTATGCGTGTCTGTTTTCATGGCTTGTTGGCTGAGAAACACTCTAAATCTCAACTGTTTGAAGAATGTGCCAAGTTACTTAAATACCTGTAGCCATTAGTGACAACAAACAGCAGTCTTAAAATGGTTGACTTATCCATCCACCCCTAACCTCTTTCCCACGAGCACAGAGCACAACGTCGGACATGAAAGTAGTCGTACGGGTGGGATGCCAGTCGTCCAAATTCAATGATGAAAGATAAAATCTTTATTCAGGCGAAGATTCTCTCACAACCCAGTCCTACTGCCAGAAGCTCAGTAGTCTAACCAGCAACATTGTCAAGCTGAGTCTGTCCTTCATTTGAATGAGCTTGATGAGCGTTAATGAGCTCGGAGCTAATGTACAGTAGGAGGCTGAAGAAACTCATCAACACCCTCAGTTCAGAAGCCCAGCAGGACGCTCTGCGGCACCAAGAGGAGTTGATCTCTTTCCAAGCATTTCGCAACTATTACATACTGATGTCTCATGTGGTAACAAAGCCAACACCAAACGGAGAGCACCGTTTTATTCAATGCTCCTGTAAACAGCTCTAATGCTGCTGGACAGATTGACAGGACATTTGCTGTGGATATTCATGAGACTCAGGGGACAAACTAACGTTTTAGGCTACTGTTCTCCAGCGCCATAAAGCTGCTTTTCCATTTCTATACACTATACACAAGCTCGAAAGGGGGATTTATAGTAATTTTGTATTCTAACCACCAAATACACGTTTAATGACTTCCCTGCCATTCAAGTCACATTGACACGCCAATGTTCAGGACATCTTTTCAGAATACTCCATCAGACGTATAGAGAAATAACTCTTTCCTCATCCCAGTCAGTCACCTGCACCGCAGATCGAGCAAGTCTAATTTTGATGATATAATAAAAATACGAAATATGCAGTAATGATCTTTGCAGACTGGTGCGCATGAAGCGATCTGTGACATGTGGCTGGCAGTATAATGCGGGCTGTGTAAGTGTGAAGCGTGGGATAAAAGATCTTCTCTCACAAAGAGCAAACCATTATGTTGAGAAATAAAAAATATATAACAGAGAAAACTAACACTCTCTGCTGCCAGGGCCACAGAGGATTGCTTGAGGGAAAGTGTGTTAACACTGCTCTGTCACACAGAGTGCGCTTTCCATCTTGTCTCATCAGTCTGGAACAAATTTCCCAAGATTTTAATTCACGACGTCAGCCTCCAGCTGCACACTGAAATATGTCTCGGTTGTCTCAGACACAAGGAGACTTTAAATACACACTAAGCAATTATATTAATTAGTGACATCTCTTATTATTCAAAGGACCTGCTGCTTTTTCTTTTAGAAGCTCTGTTGTATCTAGTGACACCAGAACATGTGAACTTATTATAAATGTAAAAATGCTTGGGTCTTGTATCTGCAGTTCGCGAAAACTGGAGTTGAAGAGCAACTGTGTTTCAGTACAGTCCCCTTTAAAACAGAACAATCTCCACCTGGGACCCATTGTCATGTTGTCTTGTCTCGTTGTTTGTGCTGTTAGCACCGTTAGCTTCTAGCACCATCAGCTGCTAGCACCGTTATCTGCTATAGCTATTAACAAATATTATCTATTTCTGGATCTGTTCACAAAAAGGATAGATTGCAGGTCGTTTGACTGAAGAAGTTTCAATACAACTTGGCACCGGGTCATTTGGGGTGATTCATAAAAAGGTACCGATACCCAGCGCTGAAGAGTAGGAGTTAAGTGACCATGCAGTATTGAGCTTGTTTTATCAATGCCACATTGATTATAAGCTGAATCTGCTGCTCGCTACGGGTTTGCGAAGCTTTAGTGAGTTTCATCCAATTGTTGCTGTACAGATCCACTGTACACAACCTTCTCAACACCAAACAGCAGACAGACTCAGTTAGAGGCTAGCTGGTGAACTTAGCGGATCATTTAGCAGCTAAAGTAAAGTACGGTTTTTATCTCAGGAGCTGCTAGAGACCAACTCTAAAAGAGAGAAAATATTGGACTTCCAGGTGGACACAAATATGTTGCTCATTAACTGCTGGATGTGTAAATAACCAACTGTTGGCATTGCAGTGTCACTGGGACATGATGCTGTTTCTGACAGGTTTAAGAGAGTTGTCCGTATGTTCTCGTGTGCACTGTTCCCGTCGCCTGAACATCATGCTGTAATCACTTTCAGGACGGGTTTGGTGTACAGCCTGAGTTGCCATGGTGATGTTCCTGCTTGTTAAAAGTGAGCCACTGTAGAGAAAGAGAAATGCCACGAGATCAGCCAACACATGTGGGTTCATGAGATTGGCTTCTGGCCAAGCAATCACTGCTGAATGCCATTGATCTAGAACCCATCGGCCACCCACATCTATTTCTACTGTGGTCCCTTTGTGCTGCTGCAGTAAAACCTTCCTTCTTGCTTCTTTAAGCGAGACGCATATTACGTTATCGATAAGCACAAACTACTATTGAAGGCTCCACAGAGACACGCGGTGTGGTGGCTGGCTGCAGAAAGTGAGTCCTTGTTTACATACAAGGATTTCATTCATTCCTGTGTAAACAATAAACATCAGCAACAACACAGCTCAAGATTTATACCTCATTTTGAAACACATTGAGACACATTGCAAGGATATTAATTTCACTGTTCATCATCACAGGCTACCACTTATGTATGCACTCATACGAGTCTTAAATCATAGCTGTTCATTTTCACTTTTCCATTATTTTTATGTTAAGCTGACGTCAATACAATTCAGTACTTCCTGTAAATTTTCCACATTAAAAGACGAATAATACCAGACCAGCTAGAAGACACTGTTTGTCTATTAACCAGTAATCTGTTCTGTTCACCTGTACTTTTAGTACCTCAAGTTTATTCATTCGCTCCGTTTTAATGCAATTATATGTTCATATAATATGTTAATTTATGTCCTGATAATAGTTTTTTAAAATTGGGATCACCCCTATTTCAGGTAATATTACATTTCTGAACATGCATGACCGTTTTTAAGTTGGGCCTTGTCGTGTTGTAAAGGGCAGTGAATGTACAGAGTAGATCTACGTTTCTTTATGAATGAAAGCTGTCAGCTCCAGGCTGTCGCTCTCATCTCCCATTGCCCGTCTCTCATCTTATCACAGGAATCCAAACAGCATGCCAGATACTTGGTTTCAGCATGTTTGCCTGTTATAACAGTATTTACATTTTGACAGCCCTAGGAGCAGTGGGCAACACAACTCAGCACTTCAAGCACATTCCTTTCAGCGTAAACGTAAACTAACACTATTAACCAAACCCCTGTTTGTTGGACGTGTAAGATACATGATTGGCATTTAAAGGTTTGTTCTCCACCTTAGATATAGTAAGCATGATGTCTCGAAACGACACTGTCCACGCTGTGCGTCTGGTTCAGATATGTGGGAACACAAAACACTGCTAATATAAAACAATCCAGAAAAGGCTCCAAACTGCTGACAGCAGAGGGGCGTCTGCAGTGTCCTTCCTGGCTGTCGGGCAGCCTGCCTCCGCCTTAATGAAGCTATCTGGACTGCTGCTGGAGTGTGAAACCAGTTCACCACATGGCGAGCATCGCAGCGAGGTAATTAGAGAAATAAAGACGTGTCAGCTGCCAGCCGTCTTCACATCTGTTCCCACGCCAAAGGACAGCGCACATACAGTGTAATAAAGTATGCATAGGATGGGATCCTCATAACATTATGAATCACAATAAAGTTCTAAGAATAATAATAGTAGAATAGAATAATAGTTCGAAGCAGCATTCCTCAGTGAGTTCATCTTTTGATGCCACTTATCTCAATTGTATTTCCGAGCTTAGCTTTTTTTAGGACTTTTTCAGACGATTCCCGAGATGAAGAAATCCTAAAGTTCACCAAATCATCATGCTGAACATCTGGGGCAAGTCTTCAAAGCAAGCCCTTTCTCTAGACCCCCCTTCATCCCTACCACATTATTATGGTGAAAAATGATGTAATACACAGCACACAGTGATACAATAACGCAGCAGAGACTGTAAGGTTTAATTGCTCTGCATCAGCGGTTACTGATGCAGCACACAAGAGCAGCACATTGTCTTCGTAATCCATCATCATTTCCATTTGTATGTTGTCACTGGGAATTAGCCCGTGCTACTTTAAATGCTAATGATATTTTCAGCCCAACATTCTGTCAGCGATGGTGAAAATAATGATGTTTACTTTCAAGCAGATAGACTGGTCCAGATAGCCACAATTACAGTTGCCTGTCCAATGACTGGACCTGAAGTATATCTTGGACGACATCCAATGCACCAAGATTGTGTTTTCAAGTGAAACAATACTTTGTGGGCGAAATGTCAAGGCAGCATATATTACCCATGTTATTATGAACAGGAGCAAGCTCTGCAGATAACTACAGTTTCCCAATAATATGTGCAATCA
Source organism: Melanostigma gelatinosum (assembly GCF_949748355.1). Taxonomy (NCBI): domain Eukaryota; kingdom Metazoa; phylum Chordata; class Actinopteri; order Perciformes; family Zoarcidae; genus Melanostigma; species Melanostigma gelatinosum. The sequence goes on along the minus strand of NC_136652.1, from coordinate 20,124,890 downwards.
ATCACACATGTATATGGATGTGTTCGTGATTTCTTTTTATCTTCATTCTGGAAATACATTTTGTTGAGCATGGAAGCTATTGTCAACAGTACCCTGTTTCTTTAACCTGTATCTTCTGGTGTTGGAGGACAGGACTCCAAAACAAATGCTAAATGTTGCTGCTACTTGCTAACATGTTCTCCATGACTTTATAAGACATATTTGAATGGACCATTGTGGGATCAGTTTATCCATTCGCTCACCATCAGTATCCGCAGCTATAGCCAGGAGGCAACCTCCGCTTCTGCCGACTGAACCCAACGCAGAAGTTTCTAAAAACTTGCATTCTCTCTAATGTCCACCAGGGGGCGACTCCTCTGGTTGTATAGAAGTCTATGAGAAAATTACTCTACATCTCACTTGATTTATTACCTCAGTAAACATTGTAAACATGAGTTTATGGTCTCAATCTCTAGTTTCAGTCTTCTTCAATACAGACAAATGTAGTTCAAGAGTCGCTTAGTCAGTGCCTGTGATGTCCCGGCCTCATCTCCGGGACGGATCTTCAGCAGCCACCACCCAACGCTTCCTAAGATTTTGGTCAGCAAAATATGTCTTATTCAGCATTCAGTTGTTCTTAACTCCACCCTCTCGTGTCACTTCTGGTTGCATAAAGTTCAAGATGGCGACGGCCTAAATGCCGAACTCAAGGCTTCAAAACGACATGTTGCTATGATGGTTTCTTACAGCAGCCATTTCAAAAGCTTTGATTAGAGTTACATCAGCACTAACAGCTGCACGTCCCTGTCCTTTTCATCTCGCAGCCTCATCAGGCAGCGAGACTGACGGCACTAACAACAACAAAGGAGCTCATCAATCATTTAGAAGGAGGATGGGGAGTGTAAGAGGAACAGGAGTCAATTTAAGTAGCAGATGTCGATTGTGGGCCAAGTAGCAACACACCACTTTCATGCTGACATTATATTTTATTCAGCGATATTTACCACATACTCACCAAACAGAGCGTGGTATATCACAGGGACGATAGAACATGTAAAATAAGTCAAGCTGTTCTCATTCAGCGTTTGTATACCAATGAGAAATGATGCTACCTTATTCTCTAAAATCCCACAAATGTATTTTGTATGTTATCCACGTAATCATGAACGAGGAAGTATAAAGACTGCATGTAGCCCTCTCCGGGCGATCGGGTGGGGCGGCGCGTGGCTTCAACAAACATTGATCTTTCACCCCGGAGACCGCCGTTCGGTCCCGTGTGAACGAGAGGTCAGCGTTGATTTATTTGTCACATAACTTGCGTACTTTAGTAACAGCACATCCGTAGTTCCTAAACCTGACTAGGAATTCCACGAAGAATTCCATCGGTTTGTTAATGACCCCCTGGAGCACATTATTTTAGGGTTGTTGGTTTGATCCATGCAATTCTCTTGTCCAAAGGGCCTTGAACGGCAGGTTAAACAGCAATATAAAAATGCAGTCCCTTTAATGGACGTGGTCCTGTGGAAACGTGCACAACTCTTATTAGACATGGGTATAAAAGAAATACAAGTTTTGTGAGGAAGTAAGAGTAGTTGAAATGAATCATGCAAGGGAAAAAAAAAATCATTCCATGAAAAAATGAAAGAAAATGATTGAAAACAAAGAGGAATAAGTCAGTCAAATCACTTGAAAGCTTGGAAGGAAGCAAGGGAATTTAAATAGATGCTATTTGAAATGCAAGACAATAGATGGCAGCATTTGACCATCAAAATCCATATCAGTGTTGAAGGTTCAACTCAATTCAATCTGGTGGATACCAGCTCTTGTTTATTGATGTTTATGTGGTGGTGATGTGGTTTAATTTGACTGAGACGTCCCACTGAACCTTCCACGAACAGAACCATATTAGTGAGTCACTTATATGGTTCTGTTGTAAGTAATCATCTCGGGAGGTGTCATGGTGATATCTATTAGTTATTAGTTAGATATTTTGCTCTATTTACATGCAGTGTCTTGCAAAATGTCTGATATTTAAAGATACACTAATCTTTAAAGGCCATTCTTTCTAAATTAGGTTTTTCTCAGACTCTCCACTTCAGTATCACTGACACACATCATTACTATCGATTATTCTGAAGGCTTTTAGCGTTGTTCATATATCATTCATAGCCTGATTCATACAACATTGTATGACTAAAATTATGGGGCAAATGTTTTTTTTGTTTTTGGCCGTTTTCTTATTTTTTTATTGATGGACTGATGAAAAGAGATTCCAAAATTCCCTCTGTCAAAACCTTTGACTCTAATATGTCAACGAAACAAGAATTTTGAACCTGATTCAATGTTCAGATTTCTGTTCTGGAAATGTATGCAAATGAGCTCATATGATAAGAGACTGCTTCATTTGCACATTTAAACATACATTTTCAGAAAACCTGTATTACAAAAAGTAATACACTTGGAAAGTTTCATGCCAATATCTATTAGTTAACTTGTTTTACCCTATTTGCATAGTGCCTCCCCTTAAAGGTCCCTGTGGAGGTTTTGCACAATGTTTAGATGACCGTGGCTCTGTTGTTTGTATCTCGAGCCCCCCCCCCCCCCCCAGCACATGTTACTCCACTGACGTAAAAGGCGTCATTATGTACAAATAACAAATAACATAATCCAGTAGCATTATGAAAGGAAATGCAGTGAAGACATCCCGGCTCCCTCTGCTTCAATTGAGAACAATCTTCTCTTTTATTTTTTTTATTTGTCTCTCTCTCAGGTCGCCCATCGTTTCGGAAGTTCAATGTTAACATTCTGGAGTAGTGAACTTCTTTACAGGTAGTTTGGGTAGTTTCCTGTTTTGTGCTCTACTTGTATGTACACTAGGTACTCATGATACATACAGTATCATGACATACCTTTTTTTGTTTACAAGAAACTCCACAGGGTACCCTCAGTGAAATTGTTGACACACAGAACCATGTTTCTGATCACGGACTGGGCGGGGTCAACAGCCCCTGAACATTTCCACAAACAGCATCTCCTAGAAAAGACTAGGAAGACGTTTCTCTTTTATTGGGACACAGTTGAGGTAGAAAACATGGTTAACACAAATGGGAAGCTAGTACAAACCGTACAAACACAAAATAGAATACATACAAAAACAGCTGAGTACATCTGATTTATTATGTAAATGAATGGCATACTCTTATTTTGATACAGCAGCTACAAACTGCTAATACCAAATGTTTCTCCCAGCTTTGGGATTCAACAGGTAGCTGAGAGGACAGCGGGAGTGCCAACCAGTGCCAAAAGCTGGTATAACAAACGTATATCTTTAACATCAAACAAATTCAAGGTAGACTATAGATTTAACGTACAGATAAAGATTAAGTAGGCCCTTTTAGAAACTGACACAGACAAATTCATCAGAAGTCAGTCAGAGAGAAATGTTCAAGAACTTAACAATACATATTATAAATGTATCTAACACCCACTCTCAGTACAAACCTCTTATCAGGAAAGAAAAGAGAAAGGGTCTAAACCTCAGAATCCTGCTAATCCATAATCCCCTGTTCCATTCCCTCCCCACCTATTTCACTTAAGCAACCCTGACCAATCACAGCTGGGCTCTAGACTGCACTTTGATCCAACTGGCAGTTGTCTCCTGTCATCAGGGGGCCTGTCCAGCCTATAGGAGAGCAACAAAGGAGGGGAAAGGAGTTTTAGTACAAGAGTGGATTACCGGCAGGCCTAGGAGCTCAGATAACCGCATGGGTGGAGAGAAAGGAAGGAGGGCTAATCCAATCTGGATTAGGCCAGGTGGTTTATAGAGGGAGGGGGTGAGCTGATAACATACAAAGGGAGCACTGTTACAGTAGGTATGAATTAGAGGTAAACTGTCTGAAAAAGCCTTTACTGCGGGTCTCCACACAGACTATCTAAGTCAATCTCTTTATAGATAAGCAGATATTTTAAAACTGTTACAAACAAAGAAAACAACAATAAAAGGACAAGATATAGAATATCTACGCAGGGCGCTTGGAGCTTTACCCATATAGAGACTAAAAATCTGGATATCTTGGTCTCTTTTGACAAATCTCCTCTAAATTCAGTGCGCAGTGCATTGCTACAGTACATAGCTCGAGTACCAGTTTAAGTGTTGATGCCTTAGTTGATATTGTACCTTTGTTTCAACAATTGCAATAAATAACTTTGAAGACAGCTAATTGACACATAGTAAATATGGGACTTTGAGTCCTGGGGATTTGATCACAGCCATGCCTCCATCCCATTTTGACATGCTGTTGTATGCTCTTATGCAGCCTGATGTCTAAACTTTATTTCATATGCATGCAGGTACATACAAAAAATATGACCCCTGTATGTAACCAACTTTTAACATTAAGGAGTATTTTTGAAATGCAGTAGGATGGTAACATGAATTGAAGATTTGATTCAGGATTGAAACAATGACATTTCAACTATCAATTACTATGACAAGGTGACTTGTTTCACAACTCCCATGAAACTTGATTTGGAAGATTTAGTCGTTACAATGCAAGTTATCAAAAAACGTGAGGGCCATTTCACAATTTAAGAAGGTCATATGGGGTAGCAGGTTCAAGTAGACATACCAGTTGTGTCTGTTTTGTGTCTGTTGGGAATGCAGATAATCAGAAGTGCTGATGTCATTCACTTAAACAGTATGAAAGGCAGCTGATTGGATCTACCACACAGATGACTCGTGACTCAAGTAAACAACCACCAAAGCGCAAACCCCAAAGTTCAAACCCCACCCTTATTTGTTGCATTAACTACACTGACATTACCCTAATCACAAGGGTTTAACCCTTACTCATGTGTTATAGAGTAATACCATAAGCTACATGAATGAAATAGTCATATTTTAGAAGAATATGCAGAAATATGTTTATTAGATTTGTTATAGTATCTAATAGCTTCCTCAAAACTCAAGGACTTGACAAGTCAATTTTAATTAAGCATGACTTGTATTGGTAAGTACGCAGTCAAGTTTTTTCTTTAAAACCAACAAAGCAGTTCGAAAGACCAGCAAGGTTTACCTAGACCCACAACTTTTGTAATATTATTTACCTTTATTGTGTGGTAAAAGGCTCACTCCCCTTGACCTGGGTAGAGCCTGGACAGCCATCTTTGGAAAACTCAGAATGGGAAGAACTAGGCCTCTGTTCTGATTGGGTGTGACGGGTAGAGTTGTCTATCCCTTTTGTTGGAAGTCTGCCTCGGAAGGCTTCACCCCATGGTTTGGGAAGTACAGATCTTCCGGGGAGGATGGAGGTCTGAGAGTTTTGTGAGTCCTTTCGACAGAAAACTGAGCGGGCGTCGCAAAAGGAAACAGACGGAATGATCTCTTCAGAGTTGTTGTCTGTTTCACGTGTCACCGTTTTTGGAGAACTTGGGCGAGATGAGGGCCTAGAGGTGGATTGAGGTCTGAATGCAGGAGGGCTTGGAAATCTGTGGCACACAGAAAGACAAGATGGTGGTTGGCGGACTCTGGAGACAGGCGGTGCTGTCACAGGCAGGCTGTAAGAGGACATGTCACCCTCATAGAATTCATTGCTTCCACATCTCTGACCCACTCTGGCTTGAAGGGGTGAAGGTCCTCTGCCTCGTAATTCTGTAATATCTCTCTTGTCAGAAGATTCTCCTGCATTGCTCAGTTGAATCATCTTACGTGTCTGCTGGTAGAGACAGTTCGCCTTCTCTATTTCTGGATCCAGATCAGTTTCTCGTTGCTGCTCAGCTTCTTGCGCCCCGATAACAGCAGCATGCCTGGCAGGTAAGATAATGATCGATCTTGGCTTAATGCTGGCTCGGTTTGGCAGCACTTCAACATTCTGAATGGATGCTTTGAGACGCTGAGAAACTCCGGTCTTTTGGTTTATTATTGGGAGACTCAGAACCGAATCTTCCTGTGACCTTTCCTTGTTTCCTGGTATGCCCTTGGTTCTCTGGAAGGAATTGTCCATCAGAACCTCTGGAGGCGGAGGTGGTAGGCTGTCTACATCGAGGTCATCCTTGCTTTCAGGCCAGCTGTTGTTGTTATTCTTGCCATTGATGACCAACACCCCCTCATTGCTATTTACTGTGTCAGATAAATGAATAATCCCACATTTTCTGGGCCTCCTGATATGAGGTGGACTATTATCAAGGCTCTGCCCTTGTCTACCATCAACCCCTTGGCTAAAGGTAGTTATTAGCCTTCTGACGGACTGGTGCTTGGGTGGTTGGGGTGCCAACACTGATGTTCTGAAGGGGCCTTTTTGTGCACTTGCTGATCCACTTACTGAATGCCATCGTAGACCAGCTCTATACAGGTTGTAATGAGGCCCTGTTAACTCTTTCTTTCCACGGATTTCAGCCATATTTTTCATTCGTTGATCCAACTTCCTCTGGCTCTTTTCTAGCTCCATCATAATGTTTACACACCTGGTGGATGAAGAGTGTTTGGTTGTGGAGTTTGACCTCTTCTTTTCAGGCCTATCACCGTCATCATCATCATACTCTTCATCATCATCATCCTCCTCCTCCTCCTCGCCCTCTTCATCATATTCATTATAGCCGAGGTTCAGTAGATTACTGGGCAGCTTATCAATTGCACCGCGAATGTTACTTCCAGATCCACAACTTCCCGATCCAGCACTCCCACGGTGGCGGCGGTGCCTATCTGACCCTGTCAGACTCTCATTTTCTCCGCCGAAACCGCTGTCCTCACTGTGCAGTGACGAATCCTCGGGGTTGAACTTCCTCATGGCAGCCTTCTCCACCCGCGCCAGCACTAGAGTCAGCCTCTGCTCTGCTGCCTGCTTGGCCTGCAGCTTCTCAACCAGCAGTATAGAAAGAGAAGCAAAATACTCCACTGCCTCCTCAAGCGTGGTGTCACCCAGTGCCTGTACAGAGCCCCCCACGAGCTTCATTTTCTCTGTTGAATGCTGGAGCAGTTGCTGTAACAGATCAGGAGGTGGATTAGGGGGGTTTGCAGAGTCAGTCCTAGGTTTAGCTGGTAGAACAGCTGGGCCCATCATCCCAGAAGGCAAGGCCATGTAGTCCCCATGATCCTTCAACATGAACTCCCCCTCCTCAGCCACCTCCTCTAGAGCTTGGTTGATCTCGTCGAAGCGGAACACCAATGCAGACATTGTGGGCTGGAGGGACAGCTGTGTCTGGGCGGCCTGGTCCAGCAGGCCCAACAGGGCTTCGAATTTTGATATGTTAGGGTTCAGAAAGGCATAGGCTGCCTGGTGAGCCCTCACCATGTGTGGCGGGAAGTCCAACTTTGTCAGAACGCAAGAGGATTTTTTCTGCTTTTCGGCAGACCTTCTCATGCCTTTATCTTTCTTTCTTTTCTCAAACTTATTAATCTTATCTGTTTTTACATCCTCATTGATTATTTCTTGGGGCATCACATTGACCTCTGTTTCTTCAATGTCCTCAGCGTTTTGGCCTCCCGTTGTGTCGGAGGCCAACTGACACCATGCGGCCTCTTTTGTAGGATGTTCTTCAGTGAGTAGGGGTAGTTCATTTTCTTTCTCCTCCGTCTCAAAACATTTGCGTTCCTGCTCATCAGGTCTAGACTCAACACCATCTTGTGGTGCTTCAGCCAGCAGAGCCTGTCGAGGTCCAGGGACTTCTGGCTTTGAAAATAACTTTCCTTTGGATGGAGAGCAGCCCATTTTTGCTCTCAAAAGTGAATCAAGGAAACCTTGAAAAATCACTTTCTCTGAAGAAACATTTATCAGGAGCAAAAGTAAAAGCCTAAGTGTAAATCCATAGGTAAGGATGCGTGTAGTTGGACAGACAAGGTCTTCTAGAATCCTCCAACAATGTCCTTTTGTTGACAGTGGAGCCTCCACATGCTCGTTTGAATATATATTTCTTCCGTTATTGTATGCTTTCCCCTCAGGATTGTTCGGTCAAACAGTGCAGGAGCCACCTGCAACCTGTTGAGTGAACTGACTCTCCACCAAGGCTTGCGATCGTGAGGAGCTGAGAGGATAAGACGGATCGGGGGGTTTCTTTCCTCTCTCTGCTTCAGTACGCACAGATGGTTATGTTAAGTGCATCAACACGCACACGCTCGCTCACACACACACACACACACACACACACACACACACACACACACACACACACACACACACACACACACACACACACACACACACACACACACACGCATTTACACGTAAGACTTTAAGCTCATCAGGTTAATCAGAGCCAAGTTCGTCAGGTGGTGTTTTTAGCCTCATCCACTGCTGTTCGTAGTTTACGTGCAACTGTTGAGTTCACTTCAGAGATAAACAACTCTGTTTTTTTGCAGACTGATTGCCAGAAATGTCCAGCTGACTTTGATGTATTTAATATTTTACCGCGATATATGGTTATTTCTTATGTCATGGCCATTTTAATTCTATTCTCTCTCTCACAAACACTCTCGCTCACACACACACACATACACGCTCACACACACACGCACACACACGCACACACACGCACGCACATGCACACACAAACACACAGACACGGAAATTCACTTGTAGCCGTCATTGTAAATGCTGGGTAAGGAAACCAGTTCTCTGCCAAGAGTTGACCGAATTTCCGAGAAAATGATCCAGTAAGATAGTTCACACATTTCTCAGGTTTCACTGTTACACCTCGTAGTGCCAGTTTGGCAATGCTGACCTCATCTCTTTCACCAAATACACTCACTGAGTTAAAAGTGGACGAACCTGAACGTCATTTGTCTTAACTGGCATTTATCCAGCATGTAAAACAAACTGTGCCCGCATACTGGTTTGTATGATTAAATCTTGACAGGCTTTACAAAGATGAACAGGGTGTCTTTTCTACAGAATGAACAGAACAGAACAGAATGCTGGTTCAACGAGACCACTGAAAGAGACAAAGACACTTCTGGGAAACAGTTCAATAAAAGATCAGAAATTGGTAAAATAAACTGGAAGCTTAGCATAAAATGTGTGTCGATTTAAATAGGAAAAGATTCCTGTTCCAGTGCACAATAATGCAGCAATGCGTCGCTTTAGCAATGCTCTTCTTCAAACTTCACTACATAAATAGAAGGGGAGTCTAGGGTTAGCACTGTTGGAATATCAGCTGAACATACTCTGGACTGACAAATCACAGTTCAAAGCTATTCAATCTCACCACTGAGTAGACTGCAGAGGGCCCAAAGAAAAAACAGACAAACTCAATATTTGAAGCCCAGTTGCATTGTTGTGATCCAATAATGTAATTTTTCTGGACTGGAAAACAAATTGAAAATCGACGGCTATTTGGGGGAAAACGAGAGTATTCTCCCCTGTTGTGCCGTAAAATGTTAACGCCCAAATTCCCGTAAAAGAGACACCGAGGACATGACCTCACTGGTAGCCACGGTCCTGACGTGGCACACTTCTAAACATACGTTGTGAGGCTGAGGTACTAATACTTGGCAGTGACGTTATTTACCGTACACAGATCGATACCATCACTATTCTGAAAGGGTTCATCTGTACATAAACAGAATGACACAACAATAGCTGCGTTGTCACAGAGAGATGGCGACATCCAAAACATTGTGGTTACAAGGAAGTAAATGAACCATTTCCCTGCAGGCTGACAGTCATGCTTCACTGTTCTTTTAATAGACTTGGCTGGTGGAAATATACGGACTGACAGCAGATGAGAGCTGTAATCAGAGAGAGAATGACTCTGTTTTCTACTGTATTCTGATCAGTGATCAGTTGTGGCTGAGCTTGGCCAGTGTGTCTGTGTTTTTGCAGGAGGCTTTAATACCTTTGCGGTAGATTAGCGACCGACTGACGGTCGTGTAACGGTCTCAGCTGTTTCCCTCGAGGACACAGAGATCATGTCCGGGTCATCAGGCGCCATTTATTGTTGTGTCGAGGGCTGCCCGTTGATGCCCGTGCTGGGATTGATATGTTTTAGAATTATTATAAAACTTGAATTGTATGATTGTTTTGGTTAAATTCAACATTATGTTGCCTGTGTCATTAAATCCACAACACATGCTTTATGTTTCTTATTCTAGTTTTATTCATGTACAGAATATGATATTTCTAACACCCATGTTTCTGATGGCGCGTGTCTATGCCTGCTCTCACATCTCTGCACTGAAGTTCTCTGACTTTAACTTGTCGATATGTTTTATGCTTAGTTTGGTAAATTTCCAATCGGTTCTCACTCCCAATGCGTACTACTGGCGCAGCACCTGTTGCATATTTTATACGGCATTAGTCAGTAGTACGTATGAGGTGGTTTCAAATACAGCGACAAACACAGAGAGACATACATGGATACGGAGGGGGAGGAAAAACCCAGAGGCAAGGCCCTGACTTTGACAGATCCGGAGTTCTTGACTCGTAAACAGTGAGTGTTTATCAAAGTCACGGAAGGATACTTCAACGGCCGAATTTCAAGAATGCTTCATCATCAAATCTCGCCGAGGGACTTTTCCAATGACGAGGATCCTTCCTATTCTACCGAGGGATGAGTCCTTCCTTCAGAGGATTTTCAAGGATGCATCTTCGATGTTCCTATAAAACCCACAATCCTAAATGCGCCCCCGATTTGGTGTAATATTCTGGTGTAGGTCCAGATATTTACACCCCTAACTCTGAGAATTAAGGCTTTATTTTGACCAAACCAGAGTTGGTTTTGATGAGTTTCATTTTGTCTCTGCTTTGTTGTTGTTGGAATAAAGTCTGTTTCACAATCAGTGACATTGTAATGCTGTTTTTTTAATGGAGTCTGGTGGCATTGAGGAAAGCATATCCATTCAGTGTTTTTCAACATTTATAATTGTAATAATTGTAAAAATCCTTGTTGAGTTTATTTATTTTTTGACAGGTCTACATGTTTTGAATCGGTGTATATTGTTTTGAGGAATGCAAAAACAATATTCCCAATATAAATTGTGCAGATACAGGCAAACAAAACTAACAAAAGACGACCCAACAAAGGAACGGAGCTGGTATCAATAGTGAGTGAGTAATCCGGGAAGTGAGAACAGGTGAGCAGGAGGTGAGGTGAGTGCAGGAATAATGACGGACAGGTGAAACAATTTACAGCAAGACTTTAAAAAGCATTTTTGCTTTAATTTTACTTTTAACTGTACACAATACACATGAGTCCTCTTTGGTTGTCTGTACATTGAAGAATACAACAGCTTAGAGAAAATAAAAACTCATTTTAACTTGGATTTACAGCACAAAGATAACAAACAATATTGGCTTTAAAAAGGGAAAGTTGAAAAATAAAATACTATAACAGTACAGTGCATATCACATTCCTCTTAGATGGATATACTCCTACGTCTCCTCAGTTTTGTTCCTGGCTTCGTATAGGCATACATCTTTTTATTGGACACAGGCGTTATGATCACCTCTGAATCTGTCGGGCTGACCTCGCTCAGCGTCTCTAAGGTTGTCAATATAGTTGTACTTCTTATGGCAAACCTGTTACTTGTTACTGAGGAAGTATTCATTTCAGGGATATGTATGTCTGTCACCAAATCAACTTTTTGACTGGAGATGACTCGCCATCTCCTCAGAATGCTCTCTAGTGTATCCGTCTTTGACCCCCTAAGCGCTTCGTAGCACTTGGGTAAGAAATGGCAGAAGATGATGCCATAAGTGGACACCAGAATGGCTGAAGCCTGCACAGGAGAGGCATTTTCATTGTTAATGATATAGACTGGGATAAAACACACCCATACAAACAAGTACATCAGCATGCTGAAGATGATGTAGCCTGTTTCGCTGAACTCCTGCGGAACCTTCCTGCCTTTGACGGCCAAGAGGAAGCCAAGCAATGCTAGCAGAGCTATGTAGACTAGCATAAAGCCAAAACCTATGTATGTGGGACCTTCACTACACTGAATTAGTTTGATCATGCTTTGTGGGGACGGAGGAGTGGGATCAATATCAGGGGAGTCAAAGATGAGCCAGAGAAGACAGATGATCCCCTGGAGAGCAGTTATGACGATGACAATTACAGTCGGCTTATAGAGTTTGTTCAGTCGCCTGGAAGTCAGCTGACCGAAGGGAAGGAAAGCCAGGAAGGTACGGTAGGCCTTGACTAGGACACAGGACACACACAGGGTGAAGCCCAGAGCATACATTACCTGGCGGGCCTGGCAGAGGTGTACACTGGGCTTGCCCATGAAGCATATCACACTTGCGAAGCTCACTGACAGACCAGCCATCATGATACAAGACAATCTCACCTCAGCTCTTTTCATAGGTAGGGAATCTCTGTACACCAAAAAGACAATGAAGGTGATGAACAAGAGCAAGATGCCTAAGACTGTGGCTGCAATCATGATGATGGGATGAGTATCTTTCCATCGCAGGTAGGACTCAGATCTTGGCATGCACTGATCCCAGCCCTTGAGAGACCAAGTTCCATTGGGACACGCTTTGCAGGTATGAAGATCTGTGAGAGAAGATGGTGATGTACATATTTGCCAAAGTCATGGTTTATTTAGCTAGAAGTCAAATGTACTTTAAAAGCCTAAAATGAACCTAATGTGGACAGGACTATTTAAATACACTATGTGAACAACCAAAACGTCCCCGGTAAGGACCCCAGTGTCTCAAGCTGGTTTATATTTTGAAGTTAAATTAAACACAAAATCAGAATATCAATGAGTCATACCCCAGGCGTCTGTAAAGGTCCCCTCCAGACAAGGCGTGCAGTTGTAACAGCAGTATATGTTCAGGATCTTCTTCACTGAGCCAGGAGCGCAGCGCTCTGAGCATCTGTACTGAGGGATCTGAAAGGGCAAAAGCAGAGAACAAGAGTAACTGCAGCTGAGCAGTCTGTGGGGAGATAGCCTGTACATGTTTACGCCAGCCTTTGCTGGAAGTTTCGGTTAAGGCAACAGTACCTATTAGTTGGGTTTGGGAAAAGAGCTTCTCACAGGACAAAATCACAACTTTTAGCTTCGCACGGGACACAAACAACAGTCTCCTGGCCAAAAGTCCTGTGTTTGTATGGCTCGTATGATCCATCTCCTCGCCCAGCCATCTTGTGTGGACTATCTTGCTCTTTATACTACTGCCATTGCTCTGATCATCTAATGAGGACACAAGTGTGTTCACATTGAAATTAGTTGCAAGCCTGGTGCGTAGCAAACTCAGCTAAAGCGTTCCTCTGTGCGCCAGTGTCACTGAGGCGCACTGACCAAGATGTGGAATTTGAACCATAAGGAACGAGAACAGGTTGATCAACTTGAGAGGGAAGTTCAAACCGGCCTGTTGTAGTTTCTCACAGCGCAATCAATCCCACAAAAGGCTCCTTATCCCTGGATTAGAGCTTTTCGAGTGTTTTATGGTCTGAAAAGCAGTTTAAAGCGTGAGGTATTTCCTGACCACCTGACTTTTCCTCTTGACTCAGGCACTGTCCTGTGTAAGGATACACAGACAGCAATACATTGACTATTGCAGCAATCAAATCTGTTATGTTGTGAGTACGTTGTTGTCTCACCGTGGTATTGGCTGTTGAAAACCAGATGATGTTTTCAATATCGATCTTTATTTCTTCATCGAGGACATGGTATTTCCCAATCTTTTGAAATCGTCTGTGGTGTCCATCTTGTTCCCACATGATGAGATCATAACAACTTACAAAATCCCCATTTTCGTCAAAGTAGAAATTCTGGTTGTAAAACTCAAACTTAACTTTCTTCAGTTCCTTAAGAAGCTGCAAAGCAAAGGGTAGAAAGTAAATTATGGGCCCTTTTGCATGAATTAAACTGAGATTGACCACCTTAGCATACAATTTCACAAACTGTTATTCATGAGAATTCTAAGGGTTAGAAACGCACATTACGTTGTAATTCCTAAATGATAAGGAAGTTACAGATTTAAATCTGTTATCTGATTATGATATCCATTCTCACCTTCCATGGTGGGAAATTAATCTCTCCCAAGCATGATGAACTGTTGCACTTTAGTAGCTTTTTTAGAGCATTTGCTGTGGCCCTCACTGCTACTTTGTGAAGGAAGGTTTCACTTGTATCCAGAGCCTTTACGAGAAAGTCGTCATTTTCCTCTTGGGGATCCTTGAAAGTGCATGCATTGGCAGATTTGATTCTCAGGAGATCAGGTGTGGGACAATAAGATGGAGGCTTGCTTGAGAAACATTCTGAGCTGCAGTTGAATCTCAGGTTCTTGTATTCTTCGATAAAGCGGTTGTACCCTCCTGGGGTTGCTGTGAGATTCTTGAGATAGTTATCGAATGATTCACTCTTTTCTGAAACAAACGCAAAGCCCAAGATGTCCCCAACCTTATTGATTCCTTCCATGTGGGCGAGGACCCTGCTCTTGGACCAGGCATCACTGGCAATCCAGGTCCTTGATGTGTTGGTCCTGATCATTTCCTGAAAGAGGACCTCCACCAAGTCTATCTGAAGGATCAGCAGTACCACCTGGGCATCGGAGGAGCGGATCTGCTCGGCGACTCGCTTGATGCGTTGCAGGCTGAGTGGATGATCAAGGTAACTAGGCAGCGCCTCCTGGTAGGCCAAGCACACACTATTTGCCTCAGCATCCCCGAGGAAGCTCTGGAAAGCTGCGCTGCCGTACTCGTCGTCGCCGTACACGACCCCGACCCAGTTCCAGCCAAAGAGATGCATAATTGTGGCCACTGCTTTGGTCTGATGCTTATCACTGGGAATAGTGCGCATGAAAACTGGGTAGCGCAGCTTATCACTCAGGTCTGGTGCAGATGATGTGCTGCTCAGCTGATGAGAAGAGTATAAAATAAAAAGATTATAAAATTTGAATTACATTTATTTTACACCCAAACGTCACCTCAAATCCCCAAATGTCCCCCTGCAAATTATGTTTTTGATTTGAATAACAACAGAAAGTGTACATCTTTAAATTGTAGGGCTTTCACACCTACATCGTTCCACGGTCCGGACCAAACAGCCAAATTGAGCCATGGTTCGGGGAATTATTTTTTTAGATTGGTCGGACTTTACAGGAATTACAGGAAGAACCAGAAAAAATGAAAAACAATGCAACGAAACAAAAAGAGCCACGATAACGTCAGGACGTTGGTATGTCATAGTGCTCTCACATAATTGCAACATCAAACCAAAATCGAATGTATACAATGTAACAAAAATGTGAACCATGGTACAGACTCAGGTGTGAAACGGCCCTTAGTGGGATTATAACACTACGGAATTTGATTTAGTGCTAGAATACTACAAATATTACAACTACTATAAACCTATAATCATTCTGTGAAATATGCTTGTTTGAGGTCTTACCAACAGTTAGATGAGAAGAAAAACAATTTAGTCTCTGTGGGTTCAGTGAAAAGATTGTAGGATGTGGTTGACCTGTCTTAGTACAAAGACTGGAAGTACGGGCAAACATTTGGCCTCTGTCCCAATGTGTTGGACTAATTCTTCAACAAATGGAGCTGAAACAGTAAAGCCTCCAAGCGTATTTGCTGATCAGACAGTATTTGTGACTTACTAGTGGGACCATGTACACAGTCAGCAGTCTGGCCACAACGATGGACACCTCAGAGTACAGAGCTCCTAAGACAATCTTGACTCTGGGCCTGTAGTCGGTGTAGTCGCACATCACATTGAGAGAGCCGTTGACTTCCAGCATGTGCCCCACACTCTGCTGCGCCTTGATTGCAGAGGAGCACGTGTCACACATCAAATATCCGAGACGCACTCCTGGGAGGAAGCCGGCTGCATTTATGGTCTCAATTTCATGGATTGCAGCCAAGGATTTCAGAAATGACTCCGGATCAAAACTGAAAAACGGACCGGGTGGAAAAACATCAAATTATCTTTAAGACATTTTGGTTAGAGGTGTTTGATTTCATATAGGACGTCTGCAGAAGACCACACCTCCATGCTGAAGATGAGACCGCACCCCCAGACTTAATTGACCCTTCGCTGAGTCCCGCCCCTCAAACACACACTGGCCAATCACAGCGTAGCATCAGACAGCTTTGACCAGGGTTCGACAACTCTCCGGCTCTGCCCCATAAAACCTCCCACAATGTTAGATTTTCTTCATTTTCAGGCTGGTTTTGTGGATTTTGAGCAATGTCACGGTAAAACATTGTGTAATAATGATTCTCGAGAGGTTGGAAGGAGGTATATGCATTTTATTTTTAACCTATTTTCACAGCTGAATCAGTTTGACATCCTTGATATATTCTTCAAATGCATACTGTAGAACCCTTCGAGTCTTTACGTTCAAATTAAAAATAGGTTATGCCTATACACACACATCTATTTCCCAAGGTTTCTGTTTTTGTAATTCTGTAAACATTCCATAAATGGATACGTCTCAATTTGTAGCTGTTTTATTATTCCTATGTCAGTGTTCAGATTGTGCATCTTTTTTATTTTCATAAATTAATATGGCTGTATGCAATGCAAACTATTTTGTTGGGGGATTCAAGATGACAAAGGAGAAAACAGTTAGGGAGAAATAATAATATTAAGGAACTTTTTTACTACAACCCACACGCTTAGAATGAAAGATATACTTCCTCACACACATATGAAGACCATGTAATGTAGTAAATCTATATTTTCTTGTACTCACGCTAAGCAGTGGAAGCTTTCAGGTCTGATCCGCTCCTGGAGAGCCTTCACTTTACGATGACACGGCAACATTATTCCAATCACAACGTCCCCAGAAGCATGAGCGCCGCAAACGGACTGAGCAAAGTCACACCCGTCCACACGAGCCGGGATGCTGCTCAGTATTATCAGGGCCCAGAAGAAGCTGCACGGCGGAGCACACATCTGCATCCTGAATGGCCTCGGTGGAACGAACACTTCTGTGCATGAACACTTCTCTCTCGTGTGGACTTTGGGTGATGCAAGACACGGTGACATGCAAAGGAACCTGTTTTTAAGAGGAACTGAAAAGAATGTCCTCTGCATCAACTTGCATCCTCCTCCTCCTCCTTCCTTGACAAGGAAGTAAAGTACCAAAGATCTCAAGTGTTGCATTGAACAATAAGGCAGACTGTTTCTGTGGTTCCTGAAGTGAGGTCCAGGGTTCTGCAGAGGCCCTTCTTGTTGGGAGTCACAATGAATGAGCGGTTTGGTCAACCAATTCAAAAAGTGCTGGTTATTTATTTGCCACTTACTCTCATGAAAACAATATAATTCCCCGTAGGTGTTCAGACCAGACCTGACGTGGTGATCACACAACTCCACGTGATACACGCAGTAAAGCTAAATCCTGTGCCAGCCCTCTGGTTGAATGAATAAAACGCATCCTGTCTGGAAACATTACAAAGTGGTACGGGATGCTCACGGCCCAGGACAGGAGGGCTCCGCAGCCCAGAACATCATGAGTACCCGTCTACCGAGCAACAGTGACATCAGTGAGGTGAGCTGCCTGCGCAGGAGCCCATAGAAGTATCCATTGTATCGGCTGCCACATCACCATGATATGGAGACGCTTCTGGAGGGAACTTGTGTCAATTTTTGCACTACCCTCATTCCCCCTTAACCAAAGTCTCTCTATGAGTAACTGTATATATATATATATATATATATTTTATTCAGTTTTAATGTATTCTATTCTAATTGACATATTAGTATTATGTGTAATGTTTGTGCGCTAAGGGCCAACAACTTACCGGTATCTTTCATTGTGCAACCCTTTGTGGGACAATGACAAATGAATGAACTATGTGACCGTGTGAGGCATAATCCAGTAACAAGGAAGAGCCCTCCTCTTTGTTGGAATGGAGTCTCAATAAATCACTCCATGGAGTGCAGATCTCCACCAGACGACCGCTGCTGTATTGATGTGATTGAATACAACACTCTAAGAAGAAGAAGAAACATTCCTTTATTAGTCCCACAGTGTATATATAGGGAGCAGTGGGCTGCCAATGACAGGCGCCTGGGGAGCAGTTAGGGGTACAGTGTCTCAGGGACACTTCGACACAGAACACGTTGCAGCCGTGGATCGAACCGGTGACCTTTCGGTTGGCGGACAACCCTCTCTACCCAGTAAGCCACGGTCGCCCCAAAGGCCCCAAATCCAGACACAAACAGCCTGAAAGGCCCCGCAGAAGCTCTTTCTGCGTGGAGTTGTTCTCATTCAAACTGGTAACATACGGACGCTTTGTCAGACCACTTTGGCGTCACGTTCCAACGCACGGGGTAGCCCAGCACAGGGTAGGAGTAAAAACGTGGTTGATGTTGTGAATTCAAAGCACATAAATTGGAGCATTTTCTCTAAGCGTCTAAGAAGACATAGTTACATGAAAGCCCCGTGTGTTGGAGACGCTGAAAGGTGCCTTGTGCCTTTGTATTTCTGCAGGATCACGATGAGCACAAGGGACCTTTGTGTTAAAACCTTGGTCAATGCTTCCCTCTGCTGGTAATCTACAGCCAAACATGTTGCACATGCAGCGGACTTCACAGAGACCTTCAGCAGATCACTGCAGCTTTGTGAAGATTGGGCCACGATGGACAGCACAGACGTCCAGACAGGAAATGAGGGCGACACGCTATCTCGTTGGAAAGCTCCGGAAAAAAGCTGGAGCTCGAGTCAAGCTGTGTTTTTATGAAGACAGTATGTCCCCGGGTTGGTTTCTTCCTTTGTTTGAGTCAGCAAGATGTCAACAAATGTAACATCCCGTTAGCTTCCTCATGTCTCTGTGTGTGTGTGTGTGTGCTTCCCCTGATTACACTCATCCTACTCACCTGCCCAGTCCACCCAGCTGCCTTCAATCTCCTCATCACCCCACACACATATGCTCTCCTGCTTTCCCTGTTCTGGTTGTTTGTTCTGTGCCTTCCTCGTGTTTGCTTGGTGTTCCAGAGTTCCCTTCTGATTTGTACCGTTGCCCTTCTTTTGTTTTTGGTTATTTTTGCCCGCTCCGTTGGAGTCTCTTTAAGTTTGTTTTTGACCTTTTTTTTTCAAGTAAAGATTCCTGAGTTTGAACTTCACCTCGTCTCTTGTGTCTCATCTGCGATTGAGTCCCGGATCTGCCCCTCGGCCTGACAACAAACTTGTTCAATGACCTTCATGGAGTCAAGAAAGACAACATTAGATCGACACTTGAATTCCTATTTATTAAAAACAAAATCAGTCGTCCAGAGAGTTTAAGTCACCTGACTGCTCTCAAATGATCTATAAGACCACTTTGTTTTTTCAACATTACGTTAAAATAAAACCCAAATAAATAAAAAATCAACAGTAACAGTTAGTTGGCCGTCATCAGAGTTGCTCTACAGCAGTGGTATTAGTAGGTAACACTTTAGCATGAGGTTAGAGAAACAAACTGCTTATTAATGCCTGGATTAGCGTAAAAAAATGTTTCTTTCACTGCTAAACTAACTCGACGCTCCAATCAGCCTGCAGTAAGTCAATCAGTGGCATATCAGTGTGTATGAAGTCACTGTAGGTAAGATTCATTCATTAGTTCCCTGACTGGGTATTTGTGCAGCCCTATAATGAAGCGTTACCTCTTTGTGGCCATACAGCCACACACACCATGCTAAAATAGTGGAGCATGCATCAATGTCACACTGAAGGCTACACCACCACCCTGTCCCGCTGGGTCACAGGAAGCAGGCCCGCTGGTTTAAGGGAGGAGGGGATGGGCAGCTCGTGCAGGCTGTCCGGGAAGGTCGCAGGGCTCAGCTGCTTCAGAACAGTCTGCGGCGAGGATCAGCGGTAAAAATATGAATGATGAAAGGGATTGGTTGCAGAGAAATGACGGATAAAATAAAAGGAGGCGAAATAACAAGAAATCATAAGTCACAAGTCCAATCATAAGCTTATGAGTCAAGTCTTGATAATGAGCCCGTATCCACATGTGATCTGCATCTGGATATCTTATGAAAAACATGTTTATGAAGGTTATAATGCATTTCTATTTGGGATCTGGTTTGCACTGCAATCAGATCTCATGCAGGTGTAAAAGACATCTGTACAGTTTGACCACATTCTTATGAGTTAAACATTCTGGGAAATACACTTATGTTTGCTTTCAAAGTGTGAGATAAGAAGATTGAAATCAATCGTGTGTGTGTGTGTGTGTGTGTGTACACAGAGCTGGACTCAGGACGTGGTTCCTTTAGAAAGCGGTTTGTGTAAGGATGAAACAAACAAGATACAAGAGAACGATTTAAATCTCACACTTGGAAAAGATGGATGAGGTGACGGAAAAACTAATGTTTTCGTAGGTACTGTAGTTCTTTACTGTCAACAATATACCGGTAGGTGGTAAAGCAGCTGCGCCACTCACAACATGAATTAAAGAGCAGAGGCAAGACAATTCATTGAGGACAGACAAGAAAAACAGAGCAGCGACAAACAACACAACTTTAAAATTGAGCTTCAAGCTTCATACTTGAAAATAGTGGTTTAACAAAAACAATTCTCAATGCCAGATTCTCCGTACTTCTTGTTTCAAAAACGTTCAACCCCATCTCTTGGCCTTACTCAGTTAGAGCAGGCGTGACAGGTGTGAATGACCAGTAATTACACAAAACACCTGTATCTCACACTCAATCAGAACAAAGCTGTGAATGTTCCAGTGTGACTGATCAGTGTGACTAATGGTCAGCGCTAATCTGAGATTCCTTTGATTGGAGCCGTGCGCTCTCATCCCCGTGGATAAGCCTTTGATTGAATTTGCATTTGCAGGATGGTCAGCAACGAGTTTCAGCTGTGACCACGTCCCTTTCATCCTCAGTAATTACACTCTTCTATTCCCACCAATTGAATTAGACGTCGGTATATGAGCTGGCTCAACAAGCACTCGGGCACGCTTTGAAATGTAATGCGAGCACTGCAGATCTGTTTGGGTCCTGATTTCTATGTAAAGCGTTTGTTTAATTCTCCCGCTAATTAATGTGGAGTCTGGTGACCTCTGCTGCACACAGAAGCCGTAAAATCATGAGTGTGAACGTCTGTTTGAGGGTGCTGATGTGGGAGCAGTGTGAAGGGGGGGGGGGGCATCACTTGTCTTGTCTATGCATCTGGCCTGCACTGTGGTGGCATCCGTCTGAATCGAACGTCATTTTAAGTCGACAGGTGATGTGTTGACATGACGACATACTCTGTGCTGCCGTTTTAAGAGCGGAGCGGAGCAAGTCCAAAGAGAACGAGAAGAAAAAAAACTGCATTAACCTTGCAGAGACGTACCAAATGTCTCCAGCAAAAGAAGCGTTATTTTAACAAATTAACTGAATATTTACAGTGAGGTGCATGAGTGCAAAACATAAAGTTTGACTAATTGAACATAGCCAAAAAGAAGGTGCCCAAATGAGAAGCAGAGGACTAATGCAGCAGCAGCAGCTGCAGAGCTTGACAGACTGGGAACACTGGCCCAGGTGCTCCCGGTTGGCCCTAGTGATCCCTGCCACCAGGTATCTGGAAAACATGGCAAGTGACAGATTGGCAGGAAAAGGCTGCCAATCTACTTTTATGAAACAAGATGTCTGTGCGGTACAAATTTTTACACACTGGTAAAAAATAATCTCTATTATCATGGGGACCAAAGCATGCTCGCATAACAGTAAAACATATGACATCATACTTTAAAGGACACTTCTAGATGTACCATGGCCTGCATTACATGCATTACAAATAGCTGACTGAACTGTTGGAAAAACACACTCAATGTAAAACTCTAGGGCATGCTTTAAAACACTGTTTAATAATAAAAACAATATAAATAATTTGAAGTAAATTGGCTAAAATGACGTCCACATCTCATGGTCTTCATCAGTGAATCAGCTGTCGTTGTGTACGGAGCCCCAGAAGTCCTGGAACACTCTCATCTAGTTGTTTGGTGAAGATAATAACTTGTACAAATAATTATCTTGTGCATACAATGCTCAGTATTTTCCTTGAACAACTAGATTCACAATTTTAATCAAGCGCCACTCAAACAGAAATATTTATTTTGGGGGGGGAATATTTTCAGTGTTGGATTAATGATGTGGCGCTCCAGTATGTGTTAGCGACAGCAGAACGGTATATTGGGAGCGAGCCGAAATAAACTACTGTGTGTGTGTGTGTGTGTGTGCCTTCATGGCGATGAAGGAACATGTCACCCGAGTGCAACATTGATGTGTTTTAATCGTATTTGCACAAAAATGGAGCTCTATGGCGAAGCACACATCATACTCATCTTTGATTAAAAGCCGGAACACGCGGAGGTCGAATGAAGCTAAAGCAGCTGTGAGAAGCAGCTTTAGGGTCCTCTGAGTTCACTGGCACGGATGCTCCATGCGTCACATCAATTCACATGATGACGTGCAGTTCCTCTAAAGCAAAGGCTAAATCCTGGGGTGTTGCCGACTGTTGTAGGAAAAGGCACGAAAAATGAGGATAACACATATGATCACACTGTGTTCCCAGCGTACAAATGAATCACAACTGATAGAATTGACGGACGAAACAATGATTGTGGAAATATGAAAGAAATGAAATTGAGCGAGGAGGAAGAGAAGCAACATGTCAGGTTGTCACTGTCCTTCAGGCGGAAGATATGATGACACAGCATTCCTCTGGGTCATGATCAGGTCATTTGCATATGGAGGAGCGGAGGGCCGTGGCCTGTCTCGTTCAGAGCAACAACTCAGTTCTCATGTGAGCTGGGACGACTGGTCGGTGCAGCCGATAAAGCCGGACTGTCTCCACTTAGAATGAACTGCATGTGTTCATTCAGCTCAGGTTAACTGAGGAGAAGCACAGTTTCTTGTTTAAGAAACTGTCTATCCAATAGAATCTTCCTATATCTATCTAGATAGATAGATAGATAGATATCTCTGTAAAGAATGACGTTGTTTGGACACGTGGTGAGTCTGGTCAAAGGTTTAACACTCCCCGCCAGAAAGTAACCTTCAGAATCTGGTGGCAATGTGGTTCACTTGCACATCTCTATTCTCTTCGATCGAGCTTCAATAAGTGCCTCCTTCAATTACCAGTTAACCAGCACTGAAGATTTCTTTTACACTCGTAATGTTGACATAAATGACTTCTCTCCCAAGAAATCAGCCTTCTGTAGTGTTTGTTTATTGGAGTTTTACACCTGTAGCTGTCCTGAGGGGGGGGGTTAACACATTTGAAGAGACACTGTTTGACTGTTCAGGATGCACTGAGAGTGAAATTGGATGTTATTTGGCTTTTTTCAGTGCTGATGGGGACAAATCATCACGATCCTCAGCAGGAATCTTTTCTTAAAGTGCAGATTGTTGTTCTGCTCTGTGCTACTGGTAGAGTGCTTCAGCCGCTCGCTCAGGCAAGATGACAGCTCATCAAGATGACTGACAGGTGCCGGGGCAGAAACTTAACCAACGGAGTGGAAAGAAGGCGGGATGAAAATACATCAATAGCCTCAGGGGGCCAGAGCTGCAGTTTCCTGTTTTTTTTTTACAACACACAGCTCTGGTTGTGCTGAGCAGCTATGAGGTGTTGGGACATTTAAAGCTCACCATTTAATCAAGTGATTGGAAGATTTCATTAACAGTGACTCAATAAATTCAAGAGCGGTTGGATGGATGAAGACAATTCAACAACTATTCTGTCTCGGGGTAGGAACTTTCAATTGAAGGCATCTGTAGCCCGGTAAAGCAGAGTTCATCCATGCAGAGAGGGGTGAACAGCATGTGCTGCCATATATATATCTAAATTGCTTGGACATATAGTTCAGAGTCAGTTCAATCCCCGGCTCCTCCAGTCCATGTCGATGTGTCTTTGGGCGAGACACTTAACCCGAAAATGCTCCCCAAGGCTGTGACTGGGTGTGAATGATTAGTTAGTCCTGATGGCCCCTTTGCAGGGTAGTGTAAAAGTGCTTTGAGGGGTCAGAAGACTCGAAAGGCACTGCAAAAGCACCAGTAGGCCTACCATTTACTAATTACCTTTGTCTGTCTGTCCACGCTACTTTTGCTGTCAACCTGATATTTGTGATTCATAGTTTTTGAAAATGTTTTGTGTGGTAACGCTTTTTACGACACCAATGTCTATAAGGCATTATAAACGTACTTATAATGCATTAAAACCTCCTTAGCACTGTGTATCCATCCATCCATCCATCATCGTTTGCTCATCGTGTGCTTTAAGTAAAGTCAAAATAAATTTGACCATATTTAGTTTGTTGGTCTTGTCAAGATTTAATCACATCGTTTCACTTAAGTTTAGTTGAAGCAAACATTGACGTTTAGCAAATGACAAACTGAGCGCTCGGTGCGATAAGAGTGCGTGTTCTCATGTCGGTAGATGATTACGGAACGTAAACATAATTTTATCCGATCGCCTATGAATTAACCAAATGAGTGGATACAATTTACCACGGTTATTCATTTAATTTGCAATTAAATTGGCATTTTGCAATTCCAATCCACTTTCATCACCTTTCACTTCCACCCTGTCGGCCTCACGTTAATGATGACTTTTGTTTTCATTTATAACCTTTTATTTATTTTTGATTGTAGTTTTTCAGTCCCCACATAAGCGAACTGCAGCAGTCATAGAGGAAAAGCTCTGACATCACAAGGCTGTCTCAGGGGATTTTTAGTTTTTATCTTAGTAGCAAAAACAACAAATTTGACCACACAAACATCTTTTACAGCTCCAGGTAAGACATGTGCAACAACACAGTGGAGCTGCTGCTGCTCCCCTCTTCAACTGCAACACATATTCCAACTGGAGTATGGTACAAACAAAACAACAAAATACAATATATAGAGACCCCTGTACACACGCAGTCATATCAGAAATATCACAAAAAGTCATTCAGACAACACGTGAGAAATGACAATATGGATGTTTACACTGGACTTAACTGTCTCATGGATCAGTTCGGCAGAAACATGCAACACCAGACAAATAAAGCAAACAACTTCATGTTGTTTAAGAGAAACTTTCTGGACAATGAACTTTCATTAAATAGGTTCATTAATACATATTTAAACCCATATTGCCTCCAGACCGAACACATTCTATGAAGGTTTGACCAGTGCATGAGGCAATCACAGAGGAAGTTAGTTTCCACAATGAGATGTCAAACATTTGTATGCACAATTTCTGTATTTTTTACGTCTATAACTCACAACCTTGGTAGACAAAATGAGAGACTTAGTGACTGGACCTGTATATTTGAAAGATACTGAACAATGACCTATAGCTACTTCACCCCAAATGAAAAGGGAAATTCTGGTATTATACAACTTGGAAACATTGCAATAGAAAGGGGTAGGCTGTGCTTGTTCACACCGTGGTTCTATGGTTTGCACCGTAGACTGTAGATATACATGGACAACACGTCGCCACTTCCTCCCGCTGTACAAAAGTGAAGCCAAAGTATCCTGGATACGGAAGCTGCCATCTTGGAGCCGGAGCTCGGAGCTGGAGCTAAAGTATCGAGGTCCCGCCCACTCGTGCCAATCGAGAGCCGAGCACGGCCGCAGCGCGCAACAACTAATCCTAATATCTTCATAAAATCATGTGTGATCAAAAGGACACAGGTTCTACATCACAGCCTCATGATTCATGTTTTAGAAACGACATCAGTGTCTGCTGCCAATCCAGGATATGAACACAAACGACGGCAGGACATCGCCGGCTGACCTTACTGTCTGTGAAGATGTTGCTAAGCTAGCTAGCGACACGGTCAGTGACTGTATGAACCGTAGATTGTATATAAAGACATATACAGTTCGTCTGTCTACACAGATCTACGGTTATGGAAAGTTAAAGTTACATCTCCTCTCCACGTTCCCATTCTACGTATAATTCCCAAGTGTCCGGCTCCGCACTCAGCAGCTTTTAATCAATCATGATGGTCACACCCCCTTTTTACAGCTTCACTTAAATAATTCATGGAGTTTTGTTGGAGTCCTTCATTGTACCTTTCAGTAAGTATGTAATGGACCGTTACCTCACGTACAGATGACTTATTTTGGTACAGATCGGTGTATTGTTGCCGGTGGCGTGGCAGGAAGTGATGAGGAAAACTACAGTAACAACTGAAACCATTTTTAGCTTCATCATATTGTTTCCTTGCTTCCTGATTCTGTGGTCCAGTACGAGTCCTCTGGGTCGGGACCCTTGAGATAAACTACTGGTCTGATGGTCTGTCTGCTCTTATTTATTGGGCTTGCTGGGCTTCGTTGTATTTATGTGGCCGTGTTTCCATATCTCAACAATGACTTTAGTGACGACAGTGTTATTATTACTGATAGAATTGATGTTTAAAACTATAAACAAGTTGTTATGAACCAGAATTAGCCTCCAAAAATATGCATCCTGATTTTGTCCAACATTGGCCTGACTGCGTTGTTAGTTTCAGTGAACTGGGGGGAGTTTCTCTGGTGTTCGGGCGATGTTCTGTGACGAAACAGTGAGTGCATCTTTTAAAAAACAACTTCTACATTAACAATAAAACCCATAAAAACCCATTCATTTCACGATTGGACAAATATACACAAACTAAATAGTCTTGGAACATCCTGGCCATTGCAACACTCTCCGCTTCAATATTTTGGCATTTTTTAAACAATTAACCGAGTCTTCACACACAGTACAGCCATAGTTTAGGAGATAATGGGGTTTTATAATCTATGCAGTCACATACAATTTGATATGAGTAGCATTATTGAGTGACCCCTCAAATATATACTCTGTATAGAAAGTAAATATATTCACATACAGCTTTGTCAATAAATCTTTTTTCTTAAATCTTCATGAATCAAAACATCACATCTACGTATATATACTTCACCATTCCGTCAGAGGAGGATAAACTGCATCAGTAGGTAACTGATATGAGGATGAATTTACAGATTTTGTAGCGTAACCACTGGTCGCGCCTTGCTCGTGTGTCAAGGCAGAGACCAGGAAGGGATCATTTGTGTTTGACCATCAAAATCAAAAATATAAAACTTTAATTTCATTACATACTTTAAATGTGTACAGTATAATAGCAGTCCATGTGCATGATCACATAACAGACAGCACAGCTCTGTCATTTCCCTTCAGCTCTTTGAGGCCGACCATCCATTTTAGTTCATCTCTGTACAAAGTGCGGGCCAAAACAATCCAAAGGTCTTATTCCAAAAGTTTGTTTTTGGCTATGACTGTGAAGACCCCTCGTCCTGTCCCACTTGAGTCTGAGCGGTGGACTGGAGGGGATGAAAATGAGTGTGCTTCATGCGGGACAAAGGCTCTTAGACCAGCGGGTCTGTCTTGGCATGGCCGTTGGCGGTCCATTTGGGCAGTTTTTGACAGTGTGACAGGCCTCCATCTTCCTAGACAGTACTCTCCATCACCCAGTCGGCGCTGTCTATCGTCCCCTTGCTCCCTCCCGTGTCCCCCTCCTCCTCGCACTGCAGCAGCATGCCATTTACAGACAGGCTCCTCTTAGTCCAGATACTGCTGAACCTGCGGGATTTGTTGCACCGCTGAGCGGCCCCGGCGCCCGTTATGTCTCCCATGTCGAAGGACTGGCTCCTTTTTGGCTTAGAGTCCGGAGGTAGCATGAGGAGCCGGCTGAGGCCGGAGTCCAGCGTCCGGCCCAGCAGCGGGTCCCTGTCTGTGCGGGGTTTCTCTGCTGCCGCCGCTGCGCTGCTGGCGGCCCCCGGGTTGCGGCCCTGTAGCCCCCGCAGCTCCAGCGAGGTCAAGGCCCCGAGCAGGTGGTCCAGGTTGGACCGAGGCTTGGAGGGAGCTGACCTCCAAATGTTGGCAAGTGTGCTGTTGGGGCTGTACGGGCCCCCCACCATGGAGCCCGAGGATGAGGAAGAAGAGGTAAGGCTGCTTTGGAGGGAGCCACACTTGAACTCCACCACCTCGTCCTGCAGGGCCACCTTGGCCTTCAGCTCAGGCTGAGACGGGGCCATAAGAAGTCCGTTTGGCCCGAACCGCCCCCCGTTGGTCTGAGAGTGAGTGTCACTGACGCTGGTCAGTTTGCCCGCCGGGGGTTCCGTATCGGCGGCTTTGTAGCGCAGCATGAGGATGACGATGAAGACCAGCAGGGTGGCTACGATGATGCCCCCCACCACCAGGATCATGGTGCCTCCCAGCAGCTGGCTGGGCAGCGACTGGCACTGAGGGTAGTTGTCCTGGGTGAAGAAATGAGTGCAGCCCACGACGTTGGTGGCCGTGAGCGTGGTGGCTGTGTCGTCCCAGGCGGCCAGCACGCACAGATCGTAGCGGGTTCCCGACACCAGATTCGTCACCAAGAAAGCTTTGCTGGAGGCCGGGATCATCCTGAGCAAAGACAAGGAAAAACAAAACCTGCAGGTTAATTACTCGATGAAGATAAAGAGGTCTTCCTCTTCTGATATCTCTCTTAAAGACACAGAAGCAGCTCTGAAAACAAAGAGGAGGCATACAGTAAATGCTATAAATGATTGAACTATCAGCATCTGAACAGGGTACGCATGTCATTTCAGCACATGGAGACTTAACTAACTGCTGCAGGAGGGAATGCAAGCTCTATTCACTGTCTAATATTTCATTAAAGGAGAGTCAGGATTTTCCATTTGCATTCCCTGGAGTTTCTCTCCACTGCTTAGCCTCTGCGGTGGCTGCTTTAACAGACAGCCAAGAGTAATTGGCTTTATCTCTCATAGCCATCTGTCTTGCAGCAGTGAACAGAGGGTCCATTTGATATTGGAGCTTCGGAGCAGTGATAAATAAATAAGCAGACAGAGAGTGAAGCACATTTTGTGCGAGCGAATCCAGCGAGCCTCCCAACTGCCCGAGGCGAGCTGCTCAGGGGCCAGATGACCGGTGGTTGTACCGCTCACGCCTGCTGTTTGAATGTTAGCCCTCGTTCATGCCCAGAGTCAGTTTCCCCTGCAGGGATTCACATCAGTCATGATGACCCTGACCGTCTCACCTTTCGGCCGAATCATTCTCAGAATTCTGCCAGCTCTGACTGTTGTTCAGCTTTATGTCTGAAAATCTAAAAAAAAACCTGCTGCTCAGAGTTGTATCACTAAACGACGAAATACGTTCGGTGTGGTTGCCGCAGGTCTTTGTGCTTTATTGATACTTTCGGCTCAATCCACAGAGAAATGCAAAAACAACGACGGATGGCTATCTCACATTCTGTCACCAAAAGGACATTTATCTGACATGCGCAAGGATCACAGATGAGTTCAACCTCAGTGTTTTGCCGTATCCCAATTACTCACCACAGCTCAAACAAAAAGAAGCTGCTTTCCAATACAAAAGTTCCACTTGTCCAACTTGTGCTACAGTTCGTTACACTATTATAATTGGCTGCCGCGGTTTGGGAGTGAAATTCTTTCGCCAAGTGATGCTTTCGCTGTGCACTGCTCGCTCCTCTGTCTGGGTCTAATTGATTTCAGGTTGTCTGCATAGACTGGCTAATTCATTTTAATTCATAGCCAGAGTCCACAGAAACCTATGCCAATGCTTACCACGGGGAGATGAAAAACATTTCTTGTCCCTTCGGGCTGCGAAAAGGCAATTTGTCGAGTGGCCTGCTTAGTTCCCGATGACGGCGCGAGGCAGTAGCATTAATCAGAGTGAAAGCATGGAGAGAGAGAGGAGACGGCCTTACGCTTCTTTAGGCTTAGCGGGAGATTTGTCAGTTATAGTTTTAATATTCTACATGTTTTCTCAGCTCAAAGAAAGAGCTGACAAAACAAATGCATCGTTACTCCGGGCTGCATCTTTCCTGTCCTCAACCACTAATTCATGATCTCCATTCTTCCTTTTTTTTTTTTACAGCTGCAAAGAACGTCTGAATGATTATTCATTGTCTGTGGGGATTTCTGAAGGCTTTTCTTTTCCTCTGGACAAATGCACACATGGTCAAGCCAAGCGGCCTCCTGCCCCATCGATTGAGCCTGAACATCCGGGGTGCTGCTGGGAAATTTGATATTATAAGCAAAATCCCTAATGGTCCGTCCCCTCACTCTTAGACTCTGCAGCCGTATTGTAGAGGATTAAATGGGCCGTGGCATTGTTCGGTGCCTGTGTCTATACCCTTGAATGTCTCCTGGTTGCAATAAAACATCCCCTCCGTCTAACTGCAATGGATGAATGCATTAGGAAGAGGAAGTTGTTGCTGAAAACGTTGCCACCTTCGGCCTGTGGTTTGTGTTAAAGTCTCCGCTTGAGATAACGCTGATAACACAGCGTAGCTCATGCAAACACAAAGCAGCACTGCAGTGAGTTGATCTGGCAACGAAGGGCTTTGGAAAAGCTATGCCAGGCACTCGCGCACGTTGTCTCCTGTTTTTTGACTCTACACTTAATCTTCCTTCCTTAATCTTCTTTGCACATTCTCATATATTCTCATATGTACATTGAGATATAAGTAACATACTCACTTTATATGTAAATATAAAACAGCACATTGTATATTCATGCTGTAGATATGCTTGCTGCATATTATCATGTTTCTATTGTTGATATGTTTGTATTTTTGTCTGGTATCAACAGACCCTTTAAGTGCAACACAGGCCAGATCACGCCGTTTAATCCCGGTTAAACATTTACTTTATAACTTTTTGATAATATTTCGTCCTTTGTTTTTGTATCCCTCAATTGCTGGTCTTCTTTAAATGATCTTAGCAATGCACTTGTGCAAAGATTAGTTGTAATGCAGTAAATCAATTATACGCATGAGAAAAAAAACAATTTCATCTCTTATTCTGGAGCTTTCAACCGTACCACAGTCTTCATCAGCAGATGGAGTTGCTCAGTTGTCATGGACTTTCAAAGGTCAGGAATTCACTTTAAGTCTTTAAGTTCTTTTATAAATGTCCAGCTACATGCTCGATCAGTACAATTTGTACTTGTGTAAAGTAAATAACTGTTTTCTGTGTTTTTTGTTTGTGGCGTTATTTCTAAATTACAGCACATCACTTTTTGTAGGTATAAGTGCGAACAGTGGATGAGGACAGCCTGGAACAGTGTACATACAGTCAGCGTGTTGAGCGTAACAGGACGTTTGAGCATCTCCATCAAAAGCAAGTGAGACGACATTGAGCTGAGATTGTTTTTGAGACTGTTTCCAAAGCTCAACATCCTGAATGCGTTCTGAGCTTTTGAGTCTCTGTGTAAAAGACATGAGAATTCATCCATAGAGGATTCTTGGAATGTAATTGCAATAAAGGTGCGAGGATTTGACCATTTGGTAACTTTACATTGAATATCGCTGACACACTCTTTTCTCTCCCGCATAAAAGAAATGCTCGTCACACATTCCTGTATTTTGTTGCTGCTTGCTGAAGAACACATTCCAACATGATCTGTTTCTTGAACGGCTCCTGGAGGAAGCTTGACATTTCAAAATAAGCTGGTATGTTGTTGTCAGAGCTGTGATCAATACCTTACAGTATGCTTTTCAGGATAGAATCCAACAGTCTCTTCAGCTCAGCTAATAGCCAGTAATGGTGGCCTAAGGTGAGTGCTTTCAGTCCTGGCATACCTGTAACAGACTAACACGAATCCCATTATGTGGTGAAGACTTGCCCTGCGTATTGCAATTTTATTGAAATATCACTGACAGGCGGCAGCTGACCTGCAGCTTCCATGACCACAGCCACATAAATAACTGAAGAGAATCACCTATTCATGAGCAGGAATTATGCTGTGCAATGGGACACTTTGCATTAAATGAAGTAACCTTTTTGAGTATATTGTAGTTCTAAAAGTAGTTTGAATTCAACACGCTCTCCTTTACTCTAATGGTCTACGTTTCGGGAGAATAATGTATACTCTGACACTTTTGTAATGGTGTAACAGATGGCGGGTGAGCTAATGTGTCTTGGAACTATCTCAGAATAGTGCACTTTACAAAGGAACTACAAAAATAACCTTTTAAGCCTTGCAATTGCACATTTTGTTAATGTGCAATGTCTTTGCCCTCAGGCCGCCACGTTCACCCATCCTTCATAAAAGATCACGGTTAAACCTTTAGTTCGAGGAACAATGTGCCGATCAGGGAAACTGGAGCAGTGATACCATTGTGTCCCAGCTCCAGGGTGAGAAGAGGAAACAACTCTTGCGCACACAGCTGAAATGATTACGTTGTCTGGATCCCTTGAATCCCAGCAGCTACAGACCTTTTTGCAAACTTCCATTCTTATTTCAACTTCGACTGAGAGTTGACTCAAGTTTTGTGAATTCAGTTCAACTTTTATGAATCAGTGTGTGATTCATGTCAGGCTGCTTTCAGAACAACGCACACGACAGAGACTGCCCGTATTACGGTAGGAAATCACATTCTCAAGGCAGCATGAAAGCTCTAATCCCTCTAGATGTGGTAGAGCTTTTGCTAACATCTTAATTGATCAGCCTGGGTTGGCATTAAGGACGTGTTGGTTCAGCTCTTATTTGTCTCATCTTCAAATTCAAGACATCCTCAGCAGACACCATGAGTGGGGCTACGCAAGGTTCAGTTGGAGGCTCCCAATGAGCCACATCATCCACACACAAAACTTGTTCTTTCACTTTTCTACTGATCTTATTCATCCACAACTAAACTTAGAATACAAACCACCACAGAGCCGCTGCATATTTTTGGATACAACAATATGAAATATGCACGCTACTGCATACACACTGAACACATATATATGAAGCAACATTTATCATTCCATATGTATTCTTTGCACTCTGCGCCATTGCACTATTGTCTTACTGTTTAAATGTCATTGTTGTTATATATATATCAGAGGAGGCCGGTCGATGGAGGCTCCTCTGTGTCCGAGAGGCAAAGTATTAAAATAAAAAAAACAGATCTCAGTATCATGTATAAAATATTTTTTCTCTCTTCTTTGGAAAGACAAACTTATTGAAATGCTTCAACAGCAACGTCTGCGGGGCAGGCAAGAGGCCAAACCTCTTATATTGATTGAATGCATTTTTTTTTTCATGCTTATCTGTTACTGGACAAAATGCATAAAATGATGAACCCGTCGGCTACAGGTCTGACGCCTCTGCAGTGTCTCCAGTGTAGCAAGTGGATATCCGGGCCTAGACTTACTTTTACAGTCCGATTAGCAACTCGACACAACCAGGTTGTTTCACAAGTAGTCAGTTCAAAAGCTCATTTCAAACCACCGTCGTGATGTGGAGGCCGGTGGGTTCCCAGATTGCATTTCGGCCCATGCTATTGGTTTTGTTCTCCACACGAACTGTTTACCAGCCTTCAACCAAAGCCTGCTTCCACGTGGTTGGTCAATACTACAAGGAGTACAAAAAAACCCCAAACCATGTCCCGTAGCCGAAGCTTGAATGCAGAATCTGTTCATAGATGTTAACTTTCTGCTAACTTGTCCTTTACCTGTTGCCAGATGGTCAGATCTGCATGGGCATGTATACCTTATTTACTCGTGCTTTATTTAACAGTGTACTATGATCTTCTATTGTGTCTTAAAGCTCTGTACTTATACGATATTACCATTTTACTAACTTGTGATTGTACAGTAACATCAAGATCAACATGTCGAGTATTGCTGTTCTGCATGTTGTTGTTGCTGTATCACTACACTGGTGTATTGCCGTTTCCTGTTGCTTGCATGGCTGGTGCACGGTCTTGAGGATACTTATTTGGTTGCTGTTTTTATGGCGTCTTGTTGTCCATCATCTCATTGGTTTCAATACATCCAGCCAAAGGACTGCAGTTCAAAATGGACCAGCTGGCCAACACTGGCACATTTACTGAAATGCTGATTAATATGCGTTTCCCTTATAAATAAATAAATAAATAAATAAATAAATGAAATGATGTCCTTATGATCCGACTTACAACAGCTGTCATGTTTATAAGTCCTGTGTAGCTTAGTATATGTACAGTCTATGCTATTTCAATATTTACACAACATGAATAGTGTCTTTTACATAATATTTCAAAATTATGACGTATTTAAATTGAAAATGTTGATTTTTCAAATAAATGTTTTAAGCAAGAACTGAATAAATTGATTTGATGATTTTACTATTTGCCAGAGTTGTACAATATGATTACATAAAGGTCTGAAAAACACTCTTCCTGCATTTTCATTTTTGGCTGAAACAAGAAAGAAAATATGCTTCATAATGACGGAGAACATTGCAACAAAGGGGGTGGCTACAACCCCGAGGCTACTGCTCTAAATATCTTGCTTTCCACAGTTTTGAGAAGACATTTATATGGCATTAAGTAATTGGATTTCTTTTCTGGCTGGTTTCACATTCATTTTAGAGGCTGTGGTGGTGGAATACAAGCCTCATCTAATACAGTTTCATCCCCATCAACTGCTGCTGGATTGACAGAAACTCTTGCCTCCTGAGCTTAGAAATTGCCCTTCTGGTTCTGGACTGCTGAGCATAATCGAGCCCAGTATAGTGCAGCACGGTGCTTAGTGAAGGAGACATCACATGATGAAAAGGTGAGGCAGGAGGGAAAAGAGTTGTTTTTACTGCAATTCTATGGACAAAGGACAATACTTACATCAACATATATATATATATATATCTATATCTATGACAGTTGAACTTTCAGCAGTGCAGCCTCCACATGCTTTTTTTGCATAGCAGATCACTTTTAGAGATTGTTTACTGTAACCAGCTAACTAATAACATGGCAACACAGGATGACATACATTTATATGCAGAACAGATTTTACTATTTGATGGTATGAATCACTTTAATTAAATCCAGCAAAAATGCTTACATTGCCTTTTAGCTACCATTCACAATGTGCACTTCCGTTGTTGTGCTGCTTCTATGTGAAGTCTGGGTGAGTGGCTTTGCACCGAGTTTACAAGTAGTAACTCCGACTTTGAGTGGCTTTCCATTCATCTTTTCCTTTTGAGTTGCAAGTTGTCTGGAACTCAGCTAAAGCAATGCCAACTGCAATCTTTCAAATTGGGATTTTAAAAACAGACAGAGCGCTGTTTCAGGCAGTTTCCAAAACAAATGATTTCTGCTGTGGAAATGACTTCAATTTCGGCGAAAATGTATGAATTATTAGCAAACTATTACGTATTCATACATCCAGCAGACACAAACCTATCTTTCACGAGGAGCTGCGTTTCTAGCCACATTATGCATTGTCCAATAATCTGATTTGTTCTACACCAACTCCTAACACAAGAGACTTGATGTTCCTAACTTTGCCTGTGGTTTGGTGCTGGGCAGGCAGTTTACAGCAGGTGTCATGGGGACAGCGTCACTGGTATAAGTACTAAAATTAATTATTGAACAATTCCATTTAGCCGATTCAGTTTCAGGGTCCTGGTATTGTGCATGCTGGCTCACTGTGATACTGTCATGGCTTACTGGGGCACTTGGCAAAAGCTGTGCCTCACAACTTCAAGATTTTTTAAAAGAATGTGCAAGTGTTTACCTGTAAATTAGAACCTCATCATCAGAGCAGTTGTACTGGAGCTGGTACATCTTCACCTTGGGGGATGATTTGCTCACTGTCCACTTGACCAGTGCTGAAACAGCTGTCACTTCAGAGGCGGACACGGCCCTCTCTGGTTGGCTCTTGGGAACGCCTTTGCTGATCCTGGTGGTCCCTGTGATATCAGAGAGACGTGACTTCGGTGGTGCTGGCTGCCCGGTGCCATTGCTGAGGTGGGGGAGCTGAATGATGGACACCTCCACGGAGGCGGTGGACTCCCCAGCTACGTTAGCAGCAATGCAGGTGAAGGTGCCGTAGTCCTTGGAGGTTGTGATGGTGATGCTTAGGGTTCCATTGCTGTACACCGCGGTCCGGGAGGAGTTGCCAAGCAGCCGATCCTCAGGGGAGATCCAGTGGATGGTAGGGGAAGGGTCTCCAGTTGCTTCACACCTGAGGTTGGCCGTCTGGCCCTCCAGGACCAGCATTCTGTGGGTGTGCTGAGTAATGAGAGGTGGCTGACACAAAAACTCCTCCTCCTTCACATTCCAAAAGTAACGACCCTTCAGGGCAGGAGGGGACGCACAAGTTTCCAGGTCGTCGTCTCTCTCAAGCCTCCTCAGCCACAGCATCTCACAATTGCAGTGCAATGGGTTTCCGCCTATACTTAGGGACAGTTGGGGTGCATAGGGTGTAGTCAGCATCATTGAGTCCTGGGCGCGGGCAAAGATGGGGTCTGGGGGTAGCTTCTGCAAGCGATTCGAGGTCAGGTCCAATCTCGCCAGCCTTTCCAGGTCAGTGAAGGTGCCTTCTGGAATAAAGTCCAACAGGTTGTGGTCCAGACTAAGCTGGTGCAAATTAACCATCTGGCGGACAGAGTTCCAGGGCAGAGAGATCAAGTTGTTGTAGGAGAGATCCACATCCTCCAAGGAAGGTGCCATGTCCTCAAAGGTCTTGTCATAGATGCGTCCAAGTTGGTTGTTGTTAATGATGAGGTGCTGCAGGTTGACCAAGCCTCGCAGGTCATCAGGGCCGAGCTCGATCAAGCGGTTGTTGTCCAGATGAAGTGAGCGCAGTGTTTCCAAGTCGCAAAAAGAGAAGGGCTGAATGTAACTAATGGTGTTCCTAGAGAGGGTCAGGTCCACCAGGTCTGTCATATTGGCAAAGTCCTGCTGCGTAATGCGGAGGATGTAGTTGCCTCCTAGCCGGAGCTCCACCGTGCTGCGGTCAATGTCCAGAGGCACGAAAAGAAGGCCTTTGGAGGGACACAATGTCCCGAGGGATTCGGACAGATTCTGGCACACACAGTACTTCGGGCATGCATAGGTGGTCATCACTGTGGCTCCTAGGACCAGCAGGCAGTAGATGATGTGGTCCATTGTAGAATCACACATGGGAACCTGGGTGAGAAACAGAAAAATAAAGACAGATGAGTTCAAAGTTACATTCATACATTTCATCATCTTCCATCTTTCATCTGTATCATCAATTCAACAGGGCCCCTCTGAAAGACTATGGAGACCAAAATGGTTAAAAGATCTAAGATGGAGCCACAGGCCCAACTACACCCGGCCAGAAATATTAGTTTTAAATAATTTTCACGAGTTGAATGTCTGTCTGCCTCGTTTGAAATCGCTATCTGATGCCATCATGAATCATTGAACTTTGATCTTATTATACAAGTTCAGCAGAGTAGAACCTGAGAGTTGAACATGACACTAAACATTTTACTCTTGCAAGTTTTACTTATGTCTCCGTATTCCAAGATGTCTGAGTTTCTGCTGTTCTGTGTTGTTCAGGTCCTTTGCCCTGGCCAATGGGCTATCCTTACCCCTTAAGAAAACACATATTCATGGGCAGAAATAAAGTGACAATAACCGTGTTACCACAGAATATATGAAGCATCTAGATAGTGAAATTTAATTCAAAACAATATCTATTCTACCGTCAATGGCATACATGTTGTGTTTGTCTTGTACAGTTTGTTCCATATTGTAGCCTTTTATCGGCCCCCCGGGACCCCGAGACAGCCTCGATCCTCTATCTGGGACGTCATGTGACCCAGATCCTTTTCTCTGGGTGGATAGATCACTCAGGTGTTGATAATTCTGCAATCACAACGTAGTCCTGTGATCAAGGTTTACAGTGCAACAGCGTATCAGTGCAGGCGCTCAGAGACGTGGTGTGAGCTGTAACAGCGGGCTGCCGGGGGAGACGCTATTCATAAATTAACATATCTCAGTCGTCAAATTAGATAGGGCCACTCCAGCCTACTACACTTGCTGCAGTATCCTCCCTCGTTATCCCCACTTTTACTGGAGAACACACCTGCAGTTTTATTGATGCATTTTTTTTGAACATGCAATAATCTCTCTGACACACATCATGTCATGCAGTGCCATTATTCAATATTATTATCCAGGACAAAGATGCAGATATGCAGCATGAAATATAAAAAAACAGCATGCTTTCCCACATAAACTGAGATTATCCCTTTTTTCCTTGCTGGCTCACACCCACACATGAATGCACACATCTGCAGCCGCACAGTGCACATATACGCTCACAGATGGCTGCACACACCCAAATACTCGCCAACATGAACTATCTCTATGCCTATTAACAGAAAACTGTTTTCTGCAAAGCGTCACCTGTTTGATGATAAAGGAGATAATGGTCGTGATGATGAAGCTAAAGAGTTCAGTGTTACAGCTGGAGGGATGGATGGATGAGATCTGTGCACAGTGTTTTAAAAACTAACTGCATAGTGCCAACACACTGATGCAAAATAAATCATGTTGAACAGAGTAAACGTCTTGTTTACCATGTTATCAACTACACAAACTGCATAGAAAACCAAGAGATGCTGCTGAAAGCTCCAGAAAAAGCTAGTAACAGGACCTAGGCTTAAAATAAACTGAAGATCTCACTTTAATACCACCCCATATCCATGATCATCTAATCTATGGCAGAATCTGCACCTTTATTTCTCTGGCCAAATGGAACAGTAAGTCACTTGCTCCTGAGTTAAAGTTATTACTGGTCAAACCAAAAACCGCTCTGTCGACATTGATTTATTTACTTAACTTGCGTACTTCAGTACTTCAGTAATGGCACAATCTTCTGAACCTAACCAAGTACTTTCGTTTCCAAAACCTAAATAAGTTGTTTCCTGTGAAGATGCAAGCTTTATTTTGAAAAGAATGTATGCATGTAACAAGCGGAAATCGACACGTGTTGCTGGACTTTCGTTGGAAAAAAAACGAGGAGCAACTTTCTGTAAGATATCACACAAGCCGTTGTATGAGGATGCGTCTAAATCCTGCAATCCTCTGTTCTACAGTTGAAATGCACGGCTTCCTGTGCACCAAAACCTATTCCTAAAAACAAATCTACCAAACTCTTTATATGGAACAACAAATGCAAAACATTCCATCAACTGACGCTATTTCTTCGAATCAATATGAGACGAACAGAGTGAAATGTAGCAGAAAGAAACGGCACAGATTACTGCCATACCTAAGGACCCCAAAGCGCCTGAAACTGTTACTACTTCATGTGCTATTGATCGGCTATTTTGCCGCAAAACTTCAGCCTCGAATATGACACTTTGCAAATGACCTGCAAAGTCCTTCAGCGTGTGCTCTCAGGGCCCGGGGAGCACAAATAGAAGCGTTCCATCACAGAGAGCAGAGCAGCGCACCGAGGAGGAGCGTTTAGTAAATCATCCGGTCAAAGTCAAGGGCGCTGTGCGGAGGATGGATCGGTGCGGAGGTCAGGCAGTTAGCAAAGCAAGATCTCTCCTGACAAGTCGAGCATGGCGGATGGTGCAGGTGACTCCCTCGTGTGTTGAACACAGCCAGGACAGCGGTGATCAGCAAAGACCTTGATGTGAACACTCATCGCTGGACCTCAGGGGCCCACCAGGCTCCAGCCGTTCTGGGCCCGTCTGGCCCAGGCAGG
Source organism: Melanostigma gelatinosum (assembly GCF_949748355.1). Lineage (NCBI taxonomy): Eukaryota > Metazoa > Chordata > Actinopteri > Perciformes > Zoarcidae > Melanostigma > Melanostigma gelatinosum. The sequence goes on along the minus strand of NC_136652.1, from coordinate 20,085,544 downwards.
CCCATCCGGTCACATAAGATAGACTTGGAAATATGGGTGTCAGACAATTTCAACACTACTTCCATACCGTTGTGAAAGATTTAAGTCAACATTGAATTTCCTCAACATTCGCAGCTTTCACCGACTGGGTTGAGCTCGTGGTGAAATTTCATTTGAGCACGAGCTCCACAGGGTACGGAGTTTGCACGGACAGCAGCTGAGTTTGAATGGCCAAAAAGAGATGGAGAAAATGTGAAATATACAGAACCGCAGTGTGTCTCCTGAAAGCACACTGCAGCAGTCGATGCAAAACGAATCTTTAACAAAGAAGTAAAATGGGAGCCTCAGAGCACTGGATCCCATGTGCACCTACACCAGCAGATCAATAGGCACGAAAACTACATCTCAAAACCCTGTGCAAGGAGTTTCTGTCTCTCACGGGTTCCACAGTCCGCCGTAGTGTCGTAACAGAAGAGCATTTTCACGGAGTAAACTCTCTTTTCAAAGTCTGTGTTGTAATGACAGTACAGAGGATGTCAGAGGATTGTATCTACATCGTCTATGTTTTCCAAAAAGTTCAGCTGAGACTAAATTCAGTGCTCATCTTTGCAAAACATGCTGCTCCACATACAACAGCTGGACCATTCCCATTCATGCCTGTACATTAACGCGGCACGTTGAGAAGCTAAACCACAGGAAGTGAGTGAAGACGAGATGTTCAGTTACTCTGTAAAAGTGTCCTCTTGAGTTTTCTTGCAAAAAAATAAAACGTGTGTTCTTACATTCAGTCTCTTTTAAATGTTATTTTATATCTCCTGTCTGTTTGTTAGCAGCTGCAGCCAGCTCATACAGCAGCCACGAGTAGGCAGGGGGGTGGTGGGAGGATGTATTTATGCGCCTCGATAAACCCGAAGAGTACCGAGCTCCAACATGAAAAGGCACCACAGAGTTGTTTGTTTATTTATAGCAAACATTCATCCTGAACCCAATGAAGACAAAATCCCTGCGAGCTTCCAGGCTCCCTCACATCACTGACAAGGCCAACGTGTGCTCAGGTGGTATATACGTTGGTGTTCTACATCCATATGCAATCCACTAATGAGAAATGATGATTCAGACATTGTTTGAAAATGAGCCCATGTGTCCTTACATTGCTAGAACAAGGATGCTCCTCGTTCGTACACAGCTGGTGGGAGGTTTCCCTGTTCACAGATAGCATGTCCCCTTTTCCTCCAACTCCTTCTCAGGTTAGGAATTGGTGTTTAGAAGTTGTCTTATACGAATATGTCTTGAATTATATATATAAATAATGCCAAAAATGTATTGCTTGTTGCTGCGTATAGCATGTGAATGTGACACAATCATGCATGGAAGTAGCACGATTTTGTGACGCTTGGCTGCTCACATCTCATCGCATGGACAGGAACAACATGCCGCTCTGCGACAGAGCCAGATCCCACAGACCAGTTTGTTCTGTACTAACCTGCCAAAGTTCTAGAGGTTACAAAACACTTTTATTGACTTTACTTTCATATGTTTTGTCATATTCTGCTGCACTGAGGATTTGCACTGGGAAGCGGTTCAGCTCCGATGTGACAATCAGACTTATCACATCTGTGGGATTTGGGTGTAAGTCTGCGGTGGAGCAGCTACAGAAGCAGGATCAGGGTCCTGATATTTAATCTAATCTCTGAGACATGGCAGACTAGCTCCTATTAGCATTCCGCCACTGTTGGGTTTTTGTGAACAGCTCTAAGCAGCAAATCTGCCTATCGTCTTCAGAGGGCTGCCGAGTCTGCAAGATGTTGCATTGAGTTTGCACTTTAGCGGATGAATGCAGAGCGCAGCGCTTAATAGAGACGGTTCAAGTTGTGACCCGCGGAGAGGAGCTGCAGGCCGAGGTTTAGAGAAGAGAGAAGTGCTGGGCAAGATATCTTTTAAAGGGACAGTTCACCCAAAAATCAATAATGCATATTTTCCCTCTGACCTGCAGTGTTATTTATCAATCTAGATTGTTTTGGTGAGGGTTGCCTAGTGTGTCTGGGGCCCGTTTAGTTCTGAGTGAGTGGTCAGCAGTCAATCAATGGCGTGTTTTGAAAAAGTGCAAGTCACTGCAACCGCAAGGTCCTTAAACATGCAGCCATAAATGAAAAATATTAAAACCGTTTGGTGCAGCAGGATGCAAGTTTAGCCAGACAGAGATGCAGACACACACACACACACACACACACACACACACACACACACACACACACAGCTGTTCCATGGGATATTAGGCTCCACCATATTGTGATGCACGGAGTGACTGCATGTAGCATCGCCATTGACGTGACCCTGCATTAAGATGATTAATGAGACAAAGTGATTGGATTTTATCATGGCTTTTTCACACGTCACGTATGGATGCTGACGTCTGTGTTTGCACACACAAATATTTCAATCACAACTTAACACACATGCGCGCCACATGCATGCACATTGGCTGTTTTCTGACACATAAGCACTCTACTCATAGAATGCCTCTCTGTCAGCTGCAGTGCCAGTTTGAGTTCTCCCGAATGGCTGCAAGTGTTTTTATAGCCACGCCGATCGTGTTTATCAAAAGCGACAGGGAGGCATTTTCGTACGAGCCACTCGGGGTAAAGATCAGCTTATTCAGCGAAGTAACAGAAAGAAAACACCCTGGCAGTCATTCCAAAGCCCCGTCGCTCTCTGGTTAACAGTTCAGTTGTGGCTGCCCGGCTCTGCTTCACGCCTGCCCGGCTCTGCTTCACGCCTCCCTCTCTCTCAGGCAGGTCTCAACCCTGCTTCCAGGAGGCTGCGTTCAAACGATTCATAATTTCAGCAGGAAGCAGAAGTGACATCACCAAATTGCTTTTCTATTGTCTGGCTAATTAACCTTCTTGCTTAGCGCTCTGAATGGTCTCTCAGATTCCTCTTTGGCGTGACAGCAGCACTGTGGGACCGCTTCCAAAGAACAGACACCAGCATTTGAACAAAGACACTTTGCCCACGAGTGTCAGGGCTGCGAGCCCGCATGGGTGGAAAGTCTTCCCCGATACAAATTGGGAAAGGGATGCTGAGCGATGGGACTTTACATTTGAGATATTCTGCTGACAATCACACAGAGAAACTTCAACAAGTACGAGAGAAACTTTAAAACACGGACTCGTCAGCATCTATAGAGAATAGTTTCATGCTCGATTCGAACAAAGACTGTAGAGAAACATTGACACAGCACCCATCGATTATTCCAAGCTTGGATTCAGGTTTGATGTATCTGTGGACATCAGCTCTATTGGTTGGGATTTTAAAAAGCAGTGAGATGAGTATCTTGAAAAATGCACTGAGCAGAATGCAAATCTCCGCCACGTGTGTCTGCAACGACGACTGCTGTAATGTTTGATTGAATGAATTGAACCACGTCTACACTGCCAGTGTATCAGACGTGTTTCTTGGTCCTTTTAAAACCTCCCTCTCTGCACTGTAGATCACATTGCCACAGATCACTGACTGTCATGGTCAAGCCTCTCCAGGGACAATACTGAGAGATAACAGGCTCCGATGAGAGGAGTCTCCTCAAATGTCAGGGCAGCCGAGTGAAGGGCAACACACGTCATGGACTGCTTCCTGGCATGGCTGCTCCCTCTCCGACTGTGTCGCATGTGAGTCGAGAGGTCAGCTGATGGAGGCAGGAACAAGTGCAAAGTATGATAGTTTTGGAGAAGCAACAAGTAAGATCTGTAACTCAAGAGAAGACATCAGGGGCAGGTTGCACAGGGCACATGGGAGAAGTTTACAAAGTTCGTTGGCAAACCTCCTTCAAAGGAAAAGATCATGTTTTGGGTTAAAATAAACTCTGTGTTTCTTTGCAAAGAGCACCTTAGATTTTCGGCAGTGCAGCCTTTGGTCAAATATAGTGACAAAAATGAACTGCTCATTGTTAAGCATGTTCATTGGGTTCTACCGGTTGCGGAACACTCTTCTTGGGATAGTAGAATGCAGTGTCGGTAAAAAAGAGAAGTTCGGTTTGATCACTGGAGCAGCCAGAACACCAGCTTGTTCTTTGAAAGTTGTCCTTGAGCAAAGCACTAGACTTTGCTGCTGCTCATTCAATGTGTGTAACTCTGGATCCGAACATCAGCTCGATGTCAAAACTGCAAAATGTAAATCACAAGTTCAATACGGCTTCAGGACATTCAAGGACACAACAAGCTTTGTCTCCACAACACGGCCCGAATACGTATTACTGTACTGTAGTTTCTGAGTTTGTGCAGCGTTGAAACCACAAACACACAGACTCTTACACACAAAACCTAAACTTTACCGCCACACTGCACATCATCTTACTTTGATATTCTCTACTCTCACCTGCTCCTGATTATTTATGATGTTCCCTGCACTGACTTGCTTGCTATTCAAGCTATAAGCGAGTCATAACACACAGATTTTGCATGCAGCTCAGCGCATACATCTCAGCTCCCGGACTCTGAGGCCAATCATGTGGAGCAAGAGCACGGGGAGCTGTGTTTGTGAAATTATCTTGCAAACGCGAAGCAGTAGGCTGTAGTTAACCCACTTGCCTGCCAGCATCACTCTCTCGATACCTTTTCTCCACCGTTCACTGAGCTTTCCCGCTGTGAACACAGTCACAATAACCTGCTTTCATTCAAAGGATGGAAAAAGAGGCAACAACGTCTTCAGACATCGTCAGTTTAACAAAAGTTCATCTCATCAACATAAATCTGAGGAGAAAGCCTTGCTCCATTAGTTTCTACATAAAGCCGTGTTTCCACTCTGCTCTCTTCGTGTGTCATTTAAGTGGTTTATTTAACCAATTCCAGTTATGTGTGCATTGGTACTGGCATCGTGGTACAGCCCTCCAACAATGTCAGTAAATGTAATGAAATGATTGTACTACAGCTCTAAATGTTATTTAAAAAACATATTTGTAATTCACAATTTTAAAGGGCATAGCCATGCCTTACAACAATCAATGTTGTTTCATTGTGAACTGCACCACCCTGTTTGTTTAGGAGAGATTTACCAGATTAACCCTCTGTGGACTGTACTATTTACTGCATGCTGCTGTGATGTAATCACAGGAGGATCTGCAAATTCCCTTCATCCTTTTGTTTGTCTCACTTCAAATCACTACTACTACTCCACCATCGCTTCCACTCTGCCCCTGAATATAGAAACGCTGAATACTTACAAACGTCATGCGTGGATCCCCACACACACACTGTGACTGTGTTTTAGGTCAGCGCCATTGTTCCTCCTTCCTTCTCTGAGCTGCTCATGCCTTCTGCACTTCCACAGGACATGGAGCGCTTCACACATAACTGTCGTGTTCTCTCCATCATCTCAGAGAGCCTTTCTGGATTTCAAATTTCACTCTTATCTGTGTGTGTCAGACACGTCCCACGTCCTCCCACGCACAAATCCTGGCAGGCAAGCAAGCGTGGACCGTGTTCTCGCTTGCACTCGAGCACAGTTGGAGAGGATCACGTTCCTATTTTCAATGCAGGATGATTCGCTGAGTGCAAATGACAACACCCTGTTTCGCACGCGTTCGACTGCAGCCATTCAAGCCAGGAAGCAGAATGTGGAGGGTGCACGCTGACTCGCGTGGCAGGCTGATGACTAGGATGCCCATATGGAAGCCACTGTTGGCGAGGGTTCAAACTTTGCAGCGACCTCGTGTTGAAAATGGGACGAGTCTTTAGCAGCTTTGCTCGTGCATGGCCGAGGTAGGAGGGAGAGGAAAAACAGGTTTTCAATCAAGTTTCTGTGTCAAGTTTCATGGGGGTGTATCCTTGAGGTCCACATTTCATTTCAAGACTTCAATACATCATCATCAATACATCATGCCAACAGAGACTCAACCAGAAGAAAATGACAGCATTGGTCATGATCTCCAACATCTAAAATGTTTCCTGAAAGCAAGAAGAACATGTGGAATGAAAGATATACCACTCGCCAAACTGTATTTGTGAAACAGGCATTTGATGGAAGGTGAGAATGAAGCGGCTAGCATGACCATTGGAAATCCTTTGACCCCATTCTCTATTTAACCTTCTTCAGTCGTCGTCCGAATAAGATTGAAATTGGTATTTGGTTTGTTTTCTCTGGGTGAGTTTCACAGGGTAAATTAAAGTGGGCCAATATGAAAAAGTAATTTGCTTTTTTTTCTCTAATTACTAATAAACACTACATTTCTGAATTTGATTCAGCATATTCTGTATGTTCTCGTTGGCTCAGATGTCAAGCAAACTTCTGCAGAAGTCCAAGTCTGTCCTCTGACACTCACGTTAACCTGTAGATGACCTGCATCCATCTCAACAAATGCCTGCACAGGCAGCTTGCGTTTTGTTTCTCTTCCTGCAATCGGGTTGGATTATGTTCTCACTGTAATCAAACCCACTAGGATTCGCTTGGAAACGCTCCGAGATCACCTCTCAAAACCAGAGATTCAACGACATGTTGCCTTGTATTAAAGGGGTCACAAGAAAGGGCTCCACTGGCTCCACACGCCACATGTTCAAAGTAAATTGGGTTTTGGCAATTAGACTGCCAACGGTTTCTTTTTGCAGAAATATATAGTTCACATACAAAACGGCCAGGATGGTGAAACGTGGGGTCAAAAGGGCCCAACAGCACATTTTTGCTGATAAATGAATCAGGCCATGGTCAGATGATGCCACTGCTTCAGAAGTCAAGAGTAAAAACCTCTGAAGTAAGGACCATAGAAAGCGCCTCGGGTGATTCTTTTCACTCTTGCAAATATCATGTAGTAAAAATACTCCCGACCAAATATAATTGTGTCCAAAGCAACAAGTTTCAGGGGATTATACACTGATTAAAACATAGCTATGAATATTAAATTCCATTGCTGCCAATTAATCCCCCTAAATGTTACACACTGTTCCTTTAACAAGAATGTAATTAATGGGGGTATTAATGGGTTTTACCCAGGTGGGATTTGAACCAGCAACTCTCCACTCTTTCACCTCTGATGAGGAGGCTTTTTACCACCCAGGAGCACAGAGACCCACAGAGGAGAGAACACAGACAACTCATCACTGTGTGTGCACATGAGCCTTTTCAACTCACGTTGATGATGATTCTGAGATGAATGCGATCCTCCACGGGGATCTTGGCTTTTGTGGACCACGAACCGTGAGCAGCTGACCCACTTTACACTGTTTACCGTTTGTTGACTTTGCTTTTGTTAAGAGACGCTTCAATGGGAGTACTCACGGGCCGGATTGCGGCTGCTTACTGTGAAAGAAAGGAATTAATTACCTTGTAAAAATGTATCGACAGAACACAGGGTAATCCGGAAGTAATGAGAGCAATTAAAGCACCATGAAATATTAATACGGGCGGATTTATCTGTTCTGTGCCCAAGTCCCACAAATTGCTCTTCCTCCCAAGGGGGCGATATGGCCTCTCTGAATGCAGTTTGCATCGCTGGCAAAGGCGAACGAGAACAATTCAAAGAGGCATACATTGTCTTGTTCCTCCATAAACACTCTGCAGATAATTTCTGTGCTGCTCTCCACTGTCAAATAAGTCATTGGTGTCATGAAAAGCAGTGTGTGTGTGTGTGTGTGTGTGTGACCGGTGGAAGCGTCGACGGCATGGGGATCAAATGCCATTACATTGTTCATTTCAAACCTCCACACATAATGATGAAGACATGTTCTGGGCCAAGGCGGAACCCGGGAAGTGATGAGCTGCACGTACTCACAGTGAAGCAGGAAAACACACACTGGCGGTGTTTACTGTCTCCACGTACTCACATTCTCCTCCAAACCTGGCTGGCTCAGCTGTGTGTGTGCTGAAAGCCATCTGGCACCAGTTGTGTCAGGCGGTTTGACGTGGACCGGGATCCAGGTCACAGTGTTTGAACTCTGGACGACAGAATAATGTCCGAACAGCATCAGTGTCGGACGCTCTGTCTATAATGTGGGTTTCTTCCCACTTTCAGCTCGCACAACATTAAATGAAGCTATTCAATCTTTGGAATTCAGTCGTGTTTGCTGAATCATGAAAGCACCTTATGGACACACACACATGCACAAACACACATACACAGAATGAAAGTGAACGCCAAAGACGCAGTGATGTGTAGACATCTTGGGGATGAGGTTATTATCAGTGACAGTTTTTATTAAGCTACCTGTCTCGAACACGCTGAGACCGATTCCCCGTCTGAGCTTGGTGGCTTGTTGACAATGTGAAAGAACTGCAGTCTGATGGAGGTTTGACATTTTAAATGACTCAACTGAAGCAGTGTGTAAACCACAGTGCAGAACAATGCTAATCTCTGCCAACCTTGTTGGCTTAATGCAGCTGAAACATACAGTGCTGGTGGGTATGAGCTGAAGCAGCACGCGGGTGAAAACCCCCACTATGTCACTTAGTTTACCACGTCAAGCCCTGTATAATAGTATCCCTGTAAGGACTTCTGGTCGGCAGTTTCAGTGAGCTTAACATGACTATATTCTCGTAGAAACAGTATGATATGTTAAACTATTAACTAAATAGAACATTAAAGCAAAAAGACCACTTTCTAGCTTTTTATTGGAGCTTTGCTTCATTGCTTTGCATCTCCATGCAGCCCCGTCTCCTAAAGAATAACGTTTCCCTACAATTAGAAGTGTTTTAAACTGCAGGCGTGAGCCGGGAGAAAATGCATTTCCCTCAGAACGTAATTGAGAATGCGAGGGAACAACATTCTGCAGGAGGCAGGTTTGCTCCAGACAATACAGGCTGTTCTCATACAGCATTCGTCGTTATATATTCAAAAATGAATGCGCTGTATTGAGTAGATAATTCATAACTTCTTCATAGGATAGTATAAGTTGTATGAGGATTTCTTGCTCAAGATTGTTGAAAAATCTAGTAGGTTGACCAACTAGAGTTATGATGTTTCTCTGGTGTCCCAGTTGTATTTTTGTGACTTTGTACAACTTTATTTTTTTAGTTTTAATGTCATATTATTGTATGAAACAGTAACCCATCACCTATTGTAGCTCCTCAACACTCAGTTAATGATCTTTTTCTCACATATCAGTTCATCCAGAGTTTCTGCAGATGGTGGGAAAAGATTTTTCTGAGTTGTGCGTCACGGGTGCTACTGCAGCAGTCAAAATGTATGCAGAATATTCACAATACATCAGGATCCACACACCTTGCCTGGCACGGTGCACCAGCACGAAGTTGTTAATGCAAAATGCATTGTTTCATGCATCGTGTTTTCTCAAAATAAGCTCCCGTGGTCATCCGTACAGTTTTAGCTTGTTACATGCATACAGTCTCTTTTCAAAATAAACTTCCATCAAACTAGTGTAAAATAAATCTAAGTTGTCTTCTGGTTTTTCACCGGACATGAATAGCGGTCTCCTGTGTGAAGGTCTTTTGTTTGTTTGACCTATCCAACCTCCTCTCCCACCTGCGTTACCCAGACTTCTTTCGCTCTTCATACGACGTAGCTCTGACTCTCTAATACTGAAGCAGAAGCTCTTACATTGGAATTAAATGAAAGCCCTGAAGGTGCCTTGTTGCGCTGGTATCAGATGTAGGGGGCTACTGACCGAGCACCGTATTTGCCGAGTTGGGAGCGAGAACGGATTAAACATTCAAGGACACATCTATGTGGCCTGAGAGAATAACACTTGGCAAACACAGACTTCGTCACCACAAAATGCTGATTCCAGTGGAGCACAGACGGGGAGAAGAAGACGATGGATAAATAAGTGCGCTCTGTTTCTGCGGCGGCTCCGAGGCTTAATGCTTCACTGCGTCCCACCTGTGCAGATCCGTCCATTTGTTCTGCAGGCGATATATTTTGGATGGCGTCAAGCTGTGGCAGCCTGCATGCAAGCCCCCAATCCCTGTTTTTTGTTTTCTCCCGGTGTCTCAGTGACACCAACCCCCCCCCCCCTCTCCCCGGCACACAGTGACTCATGGTGCTACGCTAGAGGGCCAAATGCTGAAAAATAATGGCTCCCTCTGCAATTATCAATAATTATCTTCAGCTTGTGTGCGTGCTGGTGGAGACAGCTGCCACTGGGATCAGTCGGGTCTCTGCTGCTCAGCCTGTGGTGTGCTTGCATAGATTCGGGATGGACGCTAGATGGAAGACAACAATCTGAAAGGCTTTGATTCAGTGAGGACTGTAGGACAATGTGACCTGGTGAAGCTGTCAGACTACGACACAGTTGCGTGGTGCAGGACTAACGCAACAGGACCTCACACATTTGGGTAAGCAGATCAAAGGTACTGTCGGACAGTGGAGGGTCGGCAACATTTTCGATTATTGTAATGCGCAATAATTCACGGTATTTACTACTGCTGCATGTCTCCCGTCAAAACCAACCAATTTGCTTCACACTGATTAAATACAACTACCGGTACACTGAAGTCTAACTCACAGTCTACTTTATTGTAGGCTTCAGGTTGAAGTATGTCGTATACGACACACTTATTACCTCTGAGACGTTGCATGTGAGAGACTAACCGTCGTGACGTATTACGTTCAGACGCTTTGTAATCCAGCCTTGAACTGCAGGGGTTTTTTGAAGACTTACAAAATAGATCCGTGAGGATAATTCCAACACTGAATGTCTTCTGTGATAATCTGTGTTGAACAGTGATTGTTGTCATTAGCCATCCGCTCGCAATTCAAGATGTTTTGGGTTTAGTCTGTTGACCAATCAGAGTAGAGCAGCTCTGATCTCAAATCAATTGCACCGTCGTGGTGGTTCTAGTCTTAAAAGCCTTCTTGCAACTCCAGGTGCGTAATCCTGCCTGTTCCTGGCAGGCTTTTAATCTGAAACGTCTTCAGGAAGTGTTGGGTTTCACTGATGCTACTTAACAGAAATGAAATAAAACAAAAACTTTGCATTGTAGAAGCAACTGAAAATAATGACAGAATGAAAACAGTGTTTGTGTCAACAAGAGTAATATACAGCCATGCTGTGAAAACACTTGGGCCGCGGTGCTTTGAGCTCAATGCCAATGTCAATATGCTAACATGCTGATGTTTGCTAATTAGCTCCAATCACAAAGGACAGCTGACTCTGATAGTAATGTGATTAGTTTCGCAGGTAAATATTTAAAAAAATTGACCTGATGATATGGGAGACATGAATACACGATTTAATGACAATCCATCTAATAGTTGTGGACCAATGAAGTCACAGACCAAATCTGACATCCCTAGATACAAGCCCCTATCATTGCTAAACAGAGAAACTCAGAGCAGCAGAGTGGTGAGTATCACATGACTGTGACAATTTGAATGCTGGCTTTTATTTGAGAATTCCCGGAGACATTCAGGGGACCGTTTTACAGGAGGAGGAGCTCGATCTAGAACTGTTTTAGTCATGATCTGCATCCTCAATAACTAAGGTAGCAGCTGTTCATGACTTATGGTTCTGCAGGCAGCAAATGGCCTCAAGAGTTTGATTGTATGAACTGAAAATGCTGGCGTTGAAAGATTACTAATATTTTAAAAGGTTTCCTGAAATTGCAAAACTCTAACTCCCTTCCCAGGGATGTGCTGTGATGCTGGGCCCAAATAAAAAGTTTGAGAAGACAAAAGTCTTTGTCACTGCATTTATAAGGAAGAAGCTCAGTTTAATAAGGATTTAATTCATAGCCGGAAATTTCTCAGAATCCGGATCAGCAATATAAAGCAGGAGATTGTCTGCATATGTGGAGAGTTTGTGTTCTAGTCCAGGTCCCAGCGGTCTCTTGAAATTAGTCAGAACTGAGCTTAATTGCAAAGAGGAGGGAGATAGGCCCAGTCGAGTGCTAAGAGAGTGGGACATATGTAGATTCATCATTATTGGTTTGACTTCGTTCTACAGGGAAAGACTGTTGCGATTAAACCCACGTTAAGTAGTTTACACCCATCCAAATTTAAAATGGGTTTGATGTTCATAAACTGAAACTCTCTGGCTCATAGTTCAATTTTGTGTTCTTTAAGTATTTAGTTTAATGCCAACCAGATGCTTTTTCTATCTCCTGTTTCTGTTCTCCCTCCCCCTCTTCCTTCCCCTATTCCCTCCCAGCATCATCTCCTCGGATGCAGAGAGCTTCATCTCGACAGAGTGTAACCGGCATTAACGTCGCCTGTTCCGTTGTGATTGCAGAGCTTTCAAATGAGACAAATTCCTGTTCATCAGTCACACTTTCATTTACTTGACGGGCATTTTGCTGATGCCTTTATCCAGCGTGACTCTCTGACCTGCAAACACGTCGAAGAAGCTTCAATCCTTAGTTCTACAGCATTATCGCAACCAGTGGCAGGCAGATTGCAGCAACACTGTCAAGAATCTGCAATTATTTTATGTGATAAAATGACGACACATAAAAAGCGGAGACAGAAATACATGAAAGGTCTTCTGGTTGTGTTTACAGTCGCCAGTCATGCATCCCGGGATGCTAATTAGCATATTCATCAGCTACAGTCAAGTTGAGTTGTGTCTACTTTGACAAAGAATTACACTTTCGGTTTCCCACAACGTCCTAATGTTTGATAACTTCCCTAATTCCCTGGCTCTCTGGACTGGTGCTGATAAAACTGCCCAAAAAAGACCAAAGGCCACATTTGCCTTTGAGCATGTTAAACGCTTGCTATTGTGGAGACTGCCCAAAATGGATTTAGAGGAACTGGTGTGTACCCAGTTGATAAAGATGATGGACGTGTATGATCCAAGTAAAACCATTGAGATAGCTCAGCAGCCAGTACATCCAGAGCAGTACTGTGCCCTCCAGCACAGCAAGCACCAGTACGGTGGCCTCCAGTACAACAGTTACCAGCAGCACCAGTACGGTGGCCTGCAGTACAACAGTTACCAGGAGCACCAGTACGGTGGCCTCCAGTACAACAGTTACCAGCAGCACCAGTACGGTGGCCTCCAGTACAACAGTTACCAGCAGCACCAGTACGGTGGCCTCCAGTACAACAGTTACCAGCAGCACCAGTACAACAGTTACCAGCAGCACCAGTACGGTGGCCTCCAGTACAACAGTTACCAGCAGCACCAGTACGGTGGCCTCCAGTACAACAGTTACCAGCAGCAAAGGCACATTTTCAGAAAGTGTCTCATTTTAACGTGACTTTGCTGGAGTGTGTTTGCACTTGCAAGAACATGTGCAAACATAATTACTTCTGAAGAGGAACTTGAGACTGTTGGTGACACAAAGTATCTACACGAGTCCTTGTTTTCCTCCTCCTCCTCTGTAGTCACCCCCCCCCCTCTGTATCTGAATTCCAATTGGACATTTCCGTAGGGAATGTCCCTTTTACACCATTCCAGCTACATTTTACTTTAAAGCCTACACAGAGGCAGCATATGACAGTATGAAACATGCATGAGCTGTGTCTGTGTATGAGAGCGGCAGAGGAGAAAGGCAGAGATAAAGATGGCGTGGAAGGGTGGGTGGTTCTGTCCTTTGTTCTGCCTGAATGCCTCCTCCAGCGCAGCAAGCGTCTATCCTGCTGCTCTCCCACTCGTCCTCTGTCTCTGCTTGGACATGCCGCTTGCATTAAGATGGAGGGATTACATTTCTGCCTCCCCGTAGATGACAGACAAACCTTCAACTCAAGTCGTTCGGGGGTTTATTTTTTATGGACAGCTTCAGCTCTGGTTTGAGATAAAACCATAACCAGTCAGGTGTGATAATCTCCTTTGTTTCCAGTGCAGCTCAAGCTCACCTGGAGACCTTACCTGAATGGCATGGCATTGCATTGTCTGGAAAAAAAGTGAAGCACCAATAGAGCACTACATTCGATGCTCATCATGCGAGTGGAAGATGTTTGCGTGTCCCACTGGCTAGATAATTACTGCCACTCTCTCATCATTTGTGTTTGAAACCAAGACTTTTCACAGGTTTCATGGAATCGTCATTTCCCTTTAAGGCCAACAGCATGGTCAAGTGAAAGATACATTTTTTTCAAATATTTTTTTGCAATGAACAGCAGCGCTAAGAACTCCTGCAGCTACACAGCGCTGCCGGCATCAAAAACTAAACCCAAGTGACAGGAGAGGCATCTCACAGAGGTATAGCAGCTGTTTCCAGAGACGCAACTGCGCAGATAAAGGCCCAGCATCATGCTTCAAATACGTTATTTACACATGGAGACAAAGCACTTTCAGGGCCTGTGTTTTGTATTGTTGATTGGGTCATTCTATGAATTCATAAAGAGCCTTTTACAATTTCCTAAAAGCCACACAAGGATCTAATACTCCGCTGTAGTTAATTAGGTTTGACGGTAAAACCAAAAAAACTCTAAGTTGTGAATGCCAAATTGAAATCCCGGCCAAGTAAACAAACATTTTGAACTAAAAGTTCGATCCCGCCCCAGAGCCTTTGAGGAGGGAGACTGCAGGTTTGTTCATCCTGATAACACTCTCTGTTGTTGTGGTTTTTGCTTTTGGGGGGGAAATAAGATGAGAATATCCCCAAGGATACCTGCAGTAATGATGTTGTGGACAGTAATGACAAAGCTGATTAAAGCCACTCTGATTTATGTATCGCTCCCATCGGAAAATGGGAGCGAAATGTGATATGGGATTATCGCCAAGGGTGAAAACAACTGCAACCACAACATTCACTGATCCACTTGGATGATTAGAGGAGGGGAGTGTGTCTCTATAAAACCCTTGAAACCAAGCAGATAAACCTGAAGATGTATGGTGGACAAGCCGTCGAGTTGTGTGAATGTAAGAAGGTTTTTATCTGACAAGAACATGAAATATGTCAATTCCCAAAGTGATAAAAAGCTATCTGCTGCTACGGTGTACAAAAGAAGCCTCAAGTGCAACTGACATTCAAGTTATTTTTCTTCAAATCCTTTTTAAAGTTCCTTGTGTGCTGTCTTTTGAGAAAGTAATCTACACGCACACACACACGGAGAAAAGGAGCACAGCTGTTGTGTCTGGGAATGCCACACACACACACATTGCTTTTACGTGTATAAACTTTCATGTTAACACTCTCATCCCACTGAATCACATGCAAATTGTGAAATACAGTTCAAGGCACTATGTACCATCCATTCTGTGATGATATATTTTACATCTGTAAAATGGCCTGACTTATTAACTTTTCAAAGCTAACAGGCATGAAGAGAGTAGTGTTGGCGATTTAGCCGCACCATGACAACGCCCACACGGCCTGTGTGTACTCGTGGCAGTGCGGAGACGGAAGCTGGTATCACGCCAGGCAGACACACACACAGTGTTTCCATATGGTGGTCCCCGAAGAGGGAGAACATATCTGCTGCTATGCCAGACTGCCTCTGTGATCTGGTCCACTGGGTACTGAGCTGCTTTACACACCAGCACATTGTACCTGTGCATTCACATTCACCTCAGCTTTTTAGTTGTAACAGCAAGTTGGAGCAAGTTTTATTTTGACATGGCGGCCTATGGAGCCAGCCTCTGGCCGGTCGAGGCACTGCTGTTTTTGGCAGAGCATTGGTTCTATTTCTCAGCACCAAAAGTTGCAGCTTCATCGAGACGTCATCCGTTGGTTTGGTCCGTTTCGAAGCCTTGACTTCATCGATTTGACGGTTCATGAAGATGAACGGGCTGGAGATGTGCATCGGTCAACACACAGAGCAGATTGTGAAGGTATTAGATTTTCTCTGCGTTTGATATGAAGACAAGTGTGAGATGCTACCCAGTGAACTGTTTTCACTTTCCCATTTAACAGGATACAAGTGGGTATCCTCAGTCAACAAGCTGACAATTGATGGTGTTGTGTAACAGGCTGTTGGTGAAGAGGCATTTGAAGTAATGCCACAGAGAGACACCTTCTCTTTCCCCTGATAATTGAAGTGTTTGCAACAGGCGATGTTTGTGTTCGGCAATTAACCTCGACGGAGCACTTCCATCTGATGCAAACGGGTTCGTTGTCTCTCGCTGAGGAGCAGACGGATGCATCTCACACTGACGTGTGTTTTCAGCAGAGACCTCGATGCGTCGTGTAAAGTTAGAACATCATTTGTTAGGCACACAAACTGCGGTCTCACGAGGGCCTTTTTTTTTTGACCCATCCACCAGCACCAGGAGGACCATCGCACAATCCACAGCGGTTCCTTTGAGCGTCCGACACTGACGTGGGTTGGTTTCCATTGCAGTGACTTGGAAGCCCAGTGCGTCTCATGCAGCCGCTAAAGGGTAAACGTGCGCCGCTAGTTGATCATTTCATTGTGATTTGCAACTGACTCTCAATTGGACACATTAATAATAACGTTGTCAGCTACAGTGACAGTTGTTACTATTTACGTCACCATGTGAAAAACTCAACTCGGCTCTCTTTCTCACTTTAGCGCTGAACTTGAATGTACCAGCGTCTGTATTGTCGGAGGAGGAGGAGGAGGAGGAGGAGGAGGAGGAGGAGGAGGAGGAGGAGAGGATGATTCAGTGGAAGCCGAGGCGATTAGACACAGTTGGCAGTCTTATCGCAGGATGTTGGGCCGGTGAGGGAAGCCCTCTTTCAACCCATTAGAGAGACATTAGCTTTTAATCAACTCGTACTGTGCTATTTTGACCAATTTATTGGATTCAATGAGTTTTAACACTTGATATCGGCTGAGAATTAGACTACATGTCTGGTGTGAGAATATTCTGAATGCAGGGGCCACGCTGATGAACAGGAACATCGTGGAATGAAGCAAAGAACAGATGTTGTACTGTATTCGATTCCAGTCGAGCGTTGCTGTCTATTAAACAAATTCATTTACAAAATAAAAAAAGCTTTGATTTTGATTTGTAACAAGAAAAAGTCTTCACATCTCTACTTTGTGTGGACAAATTAATAGTACAATAATACACCTTGCACTATAATTTAGCTGAAACAAAAGATTGTATTTGACTGCAGTTAAGGCCCTGATCAATTCATTTATTGATTAAAACATCAGCTTTCTCACCTATAGTATACAGGGGGTGGACAAATTAGCAGGAACGTCTGACAGTAAAGGAGTAAAACATTGTACTGTATTTGATGTCAGTAAAGGGTTCGCAGTAAGGTCTGTCAGTCCATCAATCAAATGAATGCATTATTGATCGTTGTCCTCACCGCTGACTCTCATATTATACAGGTCTTGGGGAAATTAACCTGAATGAATGGAACAGAAGTTAAGCATTGTTGTGTATTGATGGCAGCTCCTGTCTATTCAACGCATTCATATCATAATTGAAAAATGTTATTTCTCATCTGTCACACACAGTTTCTTCGAATGCGATATTTCAAAATGTGCATCATGGAAACGTGAACATGATCTTCACATGTCTCTGCCGTCTTGAGGACTACACGAGTTGCCTGTTGAGCGAGAGAGCCGTCTCCCTGACCTCTGACCCCTGTAACCGCCGGTGGCGCTCTGCCTTTTTCGGGCCCGAGCGAGGGGTCGCTCCACCCTGGGAGGGGTGACTTTGATCTGCCGGAGCCGAGATCGCTTCAGCTACAGCCTCTCTGCTTCTGAGGGCTGGCAGCATGAAGGCCGACAGCCGTAATGCCAGCTGACGAACTGAATCAGTTTATCAGTGAACCAAACACTGCATCAGACTAAGCAGTAGGAGTCCATCTTGCCGAGATTTGCTTGTCACTCGTCTTGCTCTTGAGCAGGTATGAAGGGTGACAAGCCAGTTTACTGAAGAGCAGGTCATAGAGTGATGAACACAACATGGGTTTTTGAAGGCGGAGAGCAAAGTCAATAGCTTTACTTAAGCTGTCATGTATTTAGTGTGCCCACTGAATATGTATTGACTTCAGAGGCCTTTGTAAAAAATGCAGTCTAGGAAAAAAGTACCTTGGTATTTGTTATTACATGAGATTTTGGGCTATTTTGCATTCATAACGTTCTTCTATCAGACAACCGGAAAGAAAACATCCAAAATACACATTGAGATGTTTCATTTTACTTTGTCTATTTTTGTCTGTAGATTTCTCCTAAATTCACAAATAATTAGCCGTAGATAACACCACATTTGCATTATTAAATGTGATATTTCAGAAAACTGTAATACAAAAAAATTATTCCTTATTGTAAGTTATCAACAGGGAAAGTTCCATGGTGGTATACATCATTAACATTGTTTACCCTATTCACCTGAATCCTTTCGTGAGGAGCTAGTGTTTTGACCAGCACCATTAGTCAAATAAGTG
Organism: Melanostigma gelatinosum; assembly: GCF_949748355.1. Lineage (NCBI taxonomy): Eukaryota > Metazoa > Chordata > Actinopteri > Perciformes > Zoarcidae > Melanostigma > Melanostigma gelatinosum. Next base: position 20,067,370 of record NC_136652.1, on the reverse strand, counting down.
GCATCATATTTAGTAAAATTGTAATATTTGCCCAATAAATTGGCAAACTGAATAGTGTAACTTAAAAAAAAGAGACAAAAATAGGAACATTTGGCTGGAATGAGATCAAACTCCTTGATCCTTGATTCCTGGCTTTCTGCATCTATTTGCATCAGTCTTGAGCGGGAGATGAACTGAAAGGCAATTTGAAAAAAGAAAAATAAAACAACTTTTGAAGCCTGCAGCCGGTGGAGTTTGTCCATAAGAGGATCCAACTCAACACTTGGAAGGTGTGCCAGAGATTGTGTAAACTCGGCGTCGGTGCATTAAACATCCTCACATCATCCGTGAAACATAATCAGAGGGATTTCAGCACGGGAACGCTCTGAATTTCACGGCAATTCTCAGATTGATCCACTCAGCTGCAATTGCTGCTGCGGCTCTTTCGGGATAAGAGCACTCGACAGACAGAACGCGACTGAAGAAAGACATGAAATCCTGTCTGTAGAAAAAGAAAACTTACCTTCAAGCTTTTTAAAACGTCAAAGGAAAAGCAGTTTTATAGAACTGAAAGAGCAGCTTGGTAAGACAAAAGAGGTTAAACCTCTAAAATAATGCTCGACGAGTTATCCTTTGCACCATATACGAGTTCCTGTGAAGACACATTAAGTGGTTCTCATTTAAATTATGTTGAAGCAAGATATGAAGTTGCATCTTCCTGTATGGTTTTTTGTCATTTTGTTCAGTATCACTACATCGCCACACGTTTAGAGCCATTGATGCTCTGTGGTTTGTAAAACAGACACCTCTGGTGAAGGTGTGGTGCATTCAGCAGTCCTCTCCCCGACTGAGTTGCTCTGGAAGGCCTCCTGTCCTACCTGGTTGCTCCGGATTGATTTGCTGTTTGAGGGCTGGGTGGTGATGCATGGCTGCCCTCTCCGGATGAAAGAGGCATCTGCTGTCAATGCCCTCAGAGTCAAGCATCTGTCATTCATAAAGACAGCTTTGGATTAGCTTGAAGAGTGATGAACCCCACAGAGCTCCCACAGCACTGATAGATCCTGGCTCTCAAGAGAATCACCTGCCCTTCTGCTTCCCCAGCTTCACTGCGCAAATATAGTTCTCTGTGATTTGTCTTCATTTCTATGAGCTATTTTAGTTCTGTTGAATTACAGCAGCAGTTAGTTCAGATTTAGGAAAAGGTAATTTAGTTAGGAGGACAAGAAAACACTTGTGGTGTATTTGGGAGGAAAGTAAGCAAGTGCCCAATGTCTGCTCGATGAGGAGAGCTGCTGAATGATATAGAGTGCTGCTGGAATGAGTCCTAAAACCAAGAAAATGAGTCAGCATTTTTGCACTTGAATTTAAAAAATGGGTTTTCGGATAAATGCCTGAAATCTGTGATTAAGGTCTGTGGTTAAAACGAGCTTCAGTGATTTTCATGGATTCTTCTACGATATAAAATATGTCAGTGTACCCGTCTTGTAAATTTAGAAGCTTTTTCGAGACGTGGAGATGAGAAGTGGTGTTCATTTGTTAAGATTATTGTGCTGAACAAAGCGTGTAAGTATCATGGACTTGTGTTTGGAAAATCCCATTGGCCTTTTGTCGAGATAGCCGGTGCGATGCTAACTTCCGGGTTCGGCCTACAATGATACATCATCCCTGCAGCTCTACTGAGAACGTTTCCAGCCTCTGACATGGGCAGGAGGCTTGTGGCTAACATTGATTGATATGAAGTACAAAAGGCAGCGGCCTGCGGTGTTTGTTCCTACTGCTCTGCAAACCTGTGGACAATTTTAGCTTCTACTTTCCTTCACAGTCTTTTCACTGCAGCTTTTTGGAAATGTGAATCCCAAAAAGAATGGCGTTGGCCTCGCCAATCAGAGGTAATGTATTCCTCACGTCCATCCTGTGCTCAGCTCTGCCAATCAAAAGGAGTGCACCGAGGGTCAATCCCAGCTCAGCCAGAGCTGTGTCGAGACCGAGACAAGAGCAAGACTTTGATGGGTTCAGAAACATTCAGGACCAGTTAGAGTCCCACACTGCGTGACCCATTTAAGATCAAATGTTGAACATGCAAACCAGAGGCACTCCTCAAAATGATCTGAAAGCTCCACATTCCAATAAAAACACCCTCAGAAAACAAATGAAGATTCCTCTTCACTCGTTTCAATTTGAATCGCCATATTACTGTACGGGTAGCAGATAAAGATGAAGACGAGGCTACACTAATATGATCAGGATTATACTACTTGTAGAATTCCTGCAGGCAATTCCTGGAGGCTGCGTCGGACTACGCCCGACTCATGTGATGCCAACATTTCCAATCACTCCAGAGCGTTAGCAAACTAGATGGAGGTCATTTGATCGGTTGCCGTTTCGTCTTTCAAAAGCAACATTTTCACCGCACAAAACCACCGGCTTCTCCAATTTGCCAGCACACCTGGCTTTTAAAGGGAGTGGGAGATGACACTCCGATTGGTTCCAAAAATCTATGATTAATAAGCGACGAAATGCAACACAGATTATACGCCGTTTAGTTGGATACTCCCTAAATGCGCCATGCACTTTAGACCAAGTGCCTTCTGTTGTTTAAATAAGGGCCTAATTTAAACTCTCAAATACAGATAACAGTTAGGCTCTACAAAGAATATCATCAATATAAACATCTGTGTTCACTGTGTATACCATTCTTACATGGTTGGGTGTAATGGATCACAGCGTCTAAGGGCTTGAGATAGCTCGTCATGTTGGACTATGATCTACGACAGAAGGCTCTCTCCCCAGGCACGTCCTTGTACGGCTTGTGTTGTCGTGTTGCATTACAGTTGGTCACACTTCTCTTTGTGTCTGTGGCAGTTCTTACCTGCACTGTGCTGCCTCTCTGCCATGTGTTCGCTCACGGGCTCAGCCCGCTAATCACAGCCTCCGCGTCTCTCGCTCCCACACCGACAGAAACAGACGACCTGGAGAATACACCAGACGACAGCACACCTGTGGCTCAGACATGCTCGGTCACACAAAAACAAGAGTCACACATGCCGGCTACAACGAGCTCCTGCACTAACACACACTTAACGCACCGTACCAGAGTTTTCACGCGGTTAAGTGCGTATCGTTTTACACTGCTGAACCCTTTAAAAGGAATAGTTCATAACTAAGTCCTGACTCCTGCACGGTACATAACACACACACAGTCCTCTCATCTCAATCCTGTAAAGAAAGCAAATCAGCATATTTTAATCTATAATGAGTAAAAACCACATCACTGCTTTTCCTGTTTTTACTCGTGGCAATGCATTGTGCAGATTTGTACCAGTGCGCACACCTATGAAATCTTAACATTATGTTCTGGTCAATACGAAAAAACAAAACATATGCACACGGTGGTGCAGTCTCGAAGAGCTTGGGCCAGCCTCGACATCGACAGATCTCTACCAGAGCCGTACACGCGTCTCTCCTCCGCATTCAAGATGTGTTAACTTCTGTTCATCGGTCGTAATCCAAGATGGCGACAGCAAAACTCAAGGCTTCAAAACATCAGTCCACAAACCAACGATGGACTGACTACGTCCACTTCTTGTACACAGTCAGAAACTCCTCTTCTCTAATCTGCACTTTGGTGGCTGGACAGTAAGAGAACCAATTACAGAGAGACTTTAATGAGACGCACCTACAGCAGTGACTGACCGACACACACGACAAGCAAGAACTCGCCAACAGACATTCTCTCACACACACACACACACACACACACACACACACACACACACACACACACACCACTCTGCCCCACCACGCACTTGAGGAAATAAATTGAAAGTTGAATTAGACGTTGAGCTCGAATACCTTCCTGTCCAGCGATGATTAATAGAGTAACAGCTGGCTGCAGTGCAGTGCAGGACCCCCCGAGATCAGCTCCTGTAACCCCAGTGTCACTGTAACAAGTCTCACTGGACGCTCTGCTGGAAGGAGATGAATTCTACCGACCTTTTGGCTCTCGCTGCACTGACATTTACAGCTGATTTACACATTTTACATTTGAGCTATTTAGCTCGTGTTCCTGTTCAGAGTGAGTCACAATGTCAGCTTTGTAGCTTCCGGTCCCTCAGGAGGTGTATTTCCTTTGTGATGTCTTATTTGTTTTGATCAAAACACTGAGTTAATGATGAATTTGACCAATGGTTGCCCTCGGAGGGGATTTGCGACTCAAAATATTTCCTCTGGCAGCGCTCCGGCTCGGGAAGAGAGCGCCGTTAATAACACAGGTTGGTTTCTTTCTGTCGATGGTAAATCCACACAGTGCAGAGCAGAAGAGCACCACGGGCAGACCTCGTATCAACATGTGCAAATCCTGTCTGGCAGAATAAGCCGATGAGATGCACCGACATGGCAGCTCGATCCCACAAGCATTAAAATAGGATGCGATCATCCAGTCGACCTGTAAGACACCAGTCTCATCGCACCTGCATCTGCATATTCATCCGACTCGTAACAGCTGAGAGATCACAGCCTTCCTTACTCTTTGTGGTTTCAGCTTCAGCCAGTTCCAAAATACGAAGATCGAAACCTTGAGGGTTCAAATTTAAACGTGTGGGGAACAGATTCTAGGTGCAATATGAGTCATTTTATAGTTTTGGCAGAGTGGTGTGCTCACACTCTACTTAAAGATAAACCTTTAAGGGAAAAGGTCTTCATTAAATAACCAGTCACGTGCTGTAAAGCAGCGCGTGGAGGCCTGCTGTTCATGCACACCTGTGTTCGGCATGCATGAGAGCGACTGAGCATGAAATGAGATCAGATCCTTTGTGGGATATGATCTGAGGCCAGTGATGACTATACTGAAGCACGATAATGACGCACTTAAAGCGACAGTATGCGTCAACCTCACAGCTCCAAGCTTGGTGATTGTCATGCGGCCGAAGGTATGTAGTCACTATCCATATATTACCAACTTCAGTGTGCTTTTGGTACTATATCTTATTTGATTGTTCATACTGATGATGCTGGTTGAGATGGAGCTAGTTTTAACTAATTTATATACAATAAGATAGTTTAGTCCAGTGGCTCCCAACATAGGGGTCACAAGATGAATATGGGTGATAAACAATGAGAGCATTCAAGGTTTCTTTTTTAAAATGTAAAATCTGCAAAAGAAAAATGTAGTAAAGGACAATACGTCCCTCTGAAGTGTGGTGGAGTAGAGGTATACAGAGCAATATCTTAGAAATACTCAAGTGTAAGTACAAGTATGTCAAAATTGAACTTAAGTGCAGTACTTGGGTGAATGTGCGGCCCTGTGGCATAACAAAGCTGTCACTTCAATTTTTCAAGTTAAAAGATGACACCCAGTGTCATGTGGATTGATGCCAGTGAAGTTGGGGATTGACGCTGCGATGCCCGGCACCAGAAAACACAATTACTTACCGTTTAGTTTTTTTCATTTTCAGAAAAAGATTGCACCATAAACACCTTTTCATTGTCATTCCACACCGGTGTCGAGCTGTCACTTGTGGGAATTAAAGGCCTGTAATCCTCACAAATCACTGTGTGGAGTCAGAGTGCGGGCACAGAGTCTCACATCCTGCAGTAATGAAGTGCGTGAAGCAGGCGACGCTCTACGGACGCGTGTTGATACGTTCCGTGCGGTGGGAGGCCTTTGTGTGAGGGCGCTTCCCCCACAAATGACGCTAATCCGTCCTGACAGAAAATCACCGCTGCACCAAAATGTTTAATAACCTACTTTACATGATTACACCGTGGTACACCTGCAAAGCTCATTAGCTTCAGGTTATCGAGATCAAGGATTCATGGGCTTTTTATAAGTCAATTAAAAAACGATGAAAGATAATGAGTTTGATGGAAAGCGTTAATAGGCTTTTCAGTTATATGTCTTGTTGAATAAGGGAACATATTGTCAAAGGGCTCCTGATACAAGGGGGGGGGGGGGATAAAGGTGCATCTTCTTTTTCAATTGGGCCTTATTGTTATTGGGGTTTTTTTTATGAAAAGATTTTGTTGGGTTTAACCGGATGATCACCCAGATTTTAAATTCCCAGCCATCAAAGAGTTGTAGTGCTCATTAAAGCAAACATCCTGACTATTTCTCCCTGGTGCTTCCCATACGATTGATTGATAACTTTGCACAGGTTACTTCACCGCTCGGCCTGAAACTAAATATTCTGCCTTCTCTCCCGGGCCTGGCAAATAAAATCTGCTACAAAAAAAGGTTCCTTTCCTGAAGCACAACTCAGGTTTTTCATCGTCATCCAGCAAAAATAAATCAATATGGAAGTCAGTTCACCACATAATACACTCCTTATGTCCTCGTAGATGGGGCAGTAAAACGAAAAGTATGGCTCATTCACACAGCAAACAGATTCTAACGTTGCACTCGCCACCGCCGATGTAGAGATGCGTGGAAACAAGGACTCGCACAACAATAGATCGGGGCAAGATCAATCAAATATTAATCACAATCACGGTGATGTCTGTTAAATGAACATGAACGACTGCAGTATTGACGTTTATATTGCGGTGATGTCGGCAACCCATCTCGCTAGTCCTGGCCACACCTTCACCAACCCGAGTTTATATATAACATTTCTCCCGAACGATGTAGCTTTGTACAATGGCTTCCTGCTCATGAAACATAAATCAAAGTTATCATGTGGTTCCTAAGTATAACGCCTTGATTTTATTCTCAGATTTAGTTTGAAACATTAATTACCCTCTTTATCGTTCCATTTGCTCTCCTTGAATGCACCACATAACAATGAAAAATTCAGCAGTCGGTAAGAAGCTTTTGTTTCTCAGCCCACTTGAATTATTGCCTGCTCTAATACACATTCCACACTCAAGCTCAAGTCTGTCTGCAGGCTCCAACACAAATAGAGCTCAGTAGGACGTGAAGGCCCAACACAGAATAAAAGTTTCTTCAGTAACTTTCAGTTGACAGTATCCTTGAAAGAAGCACTTTCTTTGTCATCGGAGAGAGACAGCTCTGTGCTGGAAAGAATGACATTATTAACGTGGTTCTCAAGTACAGACAGATGTTGACTACAATTCCCAGTGTGACTGTCAAATTGAAATTACCTTATTTTCTAGGAAACAAACAAACAACAGAAACAATCTGGAAGCCAGAAAAGCTCTCACGCTACGATACATTTGCATCTACCACAACATGAACGAGGTGTTTTTCGATGCTAGACATCTCCAGCAATGACTTCTAAGTCGGGTGCTTTTCTCGACGCACTGCCATTGTATGGGGCCATTGCGGTTTTGTTTTGTGCCGCTTGTACCCAACATGTCAGCCTGAGGAGACAATTCAGCGCTGACATTTTGGGGTCAGCGTTCAAAGTTCCCGAGAGAAGAACCCTGGAAAGTCTGTTTTCAATGAACAAAATGTGCTCGCTGTTAAAATATTAAATCTGAAATAAAAGTCCATCCCGATGATCTGCTCCCAAGCAGCCACCTTACACACACTCTTTCATCGTAAATAGCAGGAAGAGACAACACATTCTTACTCCTAACTCGTGAAATACAAGCAGCGCTCTCTGTTGTGCATTACATGCTCGTTACATGCCGGGTGTCTTTTCAAAATAAACTTCTGTCTTCACAGGACGTTAAGGTTTAAGCAACAAAACAACTGAGTTGGGTTAAAAAATAGATCTCGGTTGATATTAACTTGACTAAGAAAACGAGTCGACGTTTACTGTTAGTTTCTCACGGGACACGAACAGCGGTCTACTGGGTGAAAGTCGCTGCTCCGAGCCACCCGAAGCACTCTAACCGACTATCACTGTCTCACTCTCGTGCAAGAGGTGCGAGTTTGTGTCCGGACACGATCACACAATTCATGTTGCTCTTTCTTCACCATAACCGCGAGCTTTCCTGAAACCTTAATCATGTTGCAACTATCATGCGCGGATCTCAGAACTCATGAGAGACAATGTGGGTCTTCCTGGTGACACAGCTGAGATACTTCCCCTACATGAAGACTTGCACATCAATATTTTGTGCTGGTTTCACGGACGCAGTAACACTTGAGACGCTTCTTAAAATCATACTTTTCAATAACGCAACCTTTTGGTTCCAGAAGATGAATCCATATCTGCCACCCCTTGTATAAAGATCCTTACAGCCTGCCCTTTCTTCAGCTCCAGCGCTGACATTTTGTGAATTCCTTTTATGACTTCATGTGCTCTTCACAGTCACACAGAGGCATATCAGCGACTGGATGAAACACTCACAGTGAATGGGGGAGGGGGGAGGATTATGAGGTGGAAGAGCCACCTGAGGTCAGGACTCCATCTTCACACCTCTGCAGTGCCTGGGGCTCCGAACACATCCTCGTCGTCACGGCCTCCTGTGGGAAGACGTACAGAGCACACTTTAGCGATCAATCACTGTCAACGCACTCGTCTGGATGACATCAATATCGAAGCCACGGTGGCATCGCTTTTCAGAGCGGTCCACAAACTGTCTGATGAAACTGTTCATCGATCGTTTGGCTTTTGGCATCGACGTATGAGCCTTCAGCCGCTGAATGAAAACAATAAGGCGAGGAGAGGTGTTAACTTTGATATTCAGATTGGGTTATTGTTTCTAAACAACAGTTGTTCATTGACATATAACATACAAATATAACTGGCTGACATGTTGGTTTGCTCCAAAACCTCATACCACAACATCTGGCAAGAGGTAACATCCTTGCAACCACAACCAATATCGAAACACCATCAATCAAAACACTGCAACGTTTGCAGATTTGTAGCTCGTCACTGACTGGAGTGATGTTTCAAACGGAACAGAGCGGTGAGACTCTTCCTGGAGAGATTGAGGCACTCCTGCACGGCTCTGTTAGCGATCAGAGGGTCTTTACAGGAGGCAGGGCGATCCGTCAGAGGACGGCCGAGCTGAGATGCAAACTGCCCACTTAAAGCGGCTCCACCACCAAACCAAACTCTGAGCAGAAGCAGCAAGAGATTAGCGGCCAGGAAGCTATCAGTCACAGCGAAGTGAGCCCCGCTCATTCGGTCCCGCAAGCCGCTTAGTTCCCACTAGTTTAATGCCTACTGCAGCCATTGCTCAATATGGATTATGATTTCTGATCACATTATTCTCTCAGTTCCTCTCTAATTACTGTTCCGAGCACAGAGGCCACGTTCATCCGTACCGCGGATTGACACTGACTCAATACTATTAATCGGTCGCCGAGACATTCAGTCAGCTTTCATTTGAAACCTTTTTAATGCTGACTGTCTGAGGATGCGGCTGAAGTCGGTTTAACAGCTCTGCATAATAATAATTCAAACACTGATCCTCTGCTCTGGTTTTCTGTCTGCCTCCGTCTCTCTGTTTCACATCTCATATTGTCTCATATTGCACTCCCAATGCACCGTCTACCCATTCATTGTATATAGATGCCTCCCTCTCATCTTGTGTTCTTATTTCCTCTCACACACACACCCAGCGATGCGAGATCTTTATTGTCATGTCCACAAAAATGACAGAGAAGCAGTTGTTGCTCATGAAATTCCAATTAGTTGTCAGTCCGAATGCGTAGTAGCTAGTCAAGTGCTGCGCATACAGCATGATGTTCATTCAGTCAATTATGGTCCATTTAGAGTGAAATGGACCATAAAGAGGAGGATGCTTCAAGGCAGGCTTACTGTGATTGACAGGTCGCTGCCACTACCAGAGCCGTACGCTGTCACTCACTTCACACTTTTTTCCTCAAGCTAATTAACTAAACTTCTTGTGAAGAAAGGAAATGACTCCCAACTCCCACCAGGCAATTGTGTTCATAAATGTCCTCTTTTTCTGGGTTTTGCACAAACGACATCAAAATGTTACCAACATATGACACAGGTCTGCCTGGAATCATGCTTTTGGGACCCGGTGTGACAGCAAGCGATTCGGGGTCACGTTACGTAACGATCCGCTGTGTTGGATGAGAAAACTTGCTGGCGCAGGCACTTGTGTACAAACAAGCACAGCACAGTAACAATATCTCGGTTTATGAATAACTTGCATGCTTTGCTTTTATAGTTATTTCTTTATTAAAACATGGCACATTTCACCTCCAGCTTTTTCCCTCCATGACCCAGTTGAGAGCTGCAGTCAGTGAGTCTCAGCCGGCTGCTTCCAGCTGACGGTGCACTCGCACCCCGGCAACTATCGGTAATGCTTACCACTTCAGAATAGGAAGGCGCCCCGGCGGTGTGGTGTGATGTATTCTGAAATTGCATGCAAACATAACCGTCAGATGGAACGATAGTGCGTGTTCAAGTATTTGTTACAGCGAGGTGCAGAGCAAGCAAGAACTGAAAATACCTTAAAAAAAGAAAAAAGCTGTTCCGGGACTCTGAGCTTTTTCTTCACAACAAGCAGGTTTACGTTTTGTTGACGGTAGAGGCGGACATTACCGATCACTTTGCTGACTCTCGTCATTTTATTTAGTTCAGTACAAAGATTGGTAGCAGCAAGGTGCAAGGTAATGGTGCAGAGTTTTTAATAACCATAATTAAAGTCTTTCACTGACCTTCACCATACTGTGGTGGAAAGCTATTTTTTTGGTCGATGTTTTCAAAAACAAGATAATGTAATATTGTTTTCGAATGTGTCGCTGTTCTTTGCAGCCCAGATACTCATGTTCCAGCCTTCAACTGTGATATTGAGTCCGGTAGTTTCTGATTAAAACCTCACTAAAGGACAGTGAATACATAGATATTAGAAGTTGCGGTTAATATGAATCCTAAATTGTCTGTGATGGGACACAAACTCTGGTCTCCTGCATGAGAGTCAAATGTGTTGTGAGATTCAGAGATAATGTCCCATGTAATTGGGCTGTGCTGTGTCTTCTGGCCAATCTGACATCAAACAACATAAAACATTGAGTCAGAGCCAACATCAAAGATCTCTCGATGCACCCCTCTCAATGACGTGATGAAAGCAGCAGCAGCTTAGCAGTGCATCCCAGCATGAGGGCAAGAAGACCTCCCAACATGTAGAAGGTGAGCGGTGAACTTCAGCACATTGCACCCTGCGATTCATGTTCCAATGATATGCAAGGTAGCACGTTTCCCAGCGAGCAGAGGCACAAACAGGCGGACCGTTTGCCCGTTGAGTTGAGAGGAGACCTGCAGTACTTTGTCAACACACTTCACAACTCTATCAGCGTTTGACCTTCTCTATGAGGGGGTGCGCCGAATGCAATACAACCTTTACAACTGCAGTCACACAGAACACTATTTGGGATCATGCCCTCCCTATGATTAACTCCTGGCTATTTAAAGACTGGAAGAAAATGAGATACGGGGGCGACTTTATTTTCCCGCGTGCAGCCAAAAATAACATGTCAGCTGACATTAATTAGCCGACAAAATCCGCTCATTAGTTTGTTTGAAGCTTGCACTAACAACACAGCAACTGTGATGTAATCCAAGGCCTCTGTGGGAAAGGGTGGAAGTGAAAGAATGTTTTGATTGAACCACCAACAACGAGATAACGTGAAGATAATTAACACGTCACAATGGCGACGTGTTGCAGTGCAGAGGGACGGCTCTGACGCGCCGAAGAACTAAACTCCCGTCTCTCTCGTGACTCCTATCGATCCCCATCCTCTGCGGCGGCCCCCGGCTGGGCTCGTGTCAGCCGCTCGGCTAATTGGGAGGGAAAAAAACAAGCGAAAGAGGCGCAGACCTCATTGTGCCTTTGATCCATAAAACATGATGAGTTCAATTCCTGTCTCTCCTTTCATTAACTTCATCAACATGCCGGGAAATGAATAAAACATTCGGCGGGGAAAATGCAAAGTGAAAACAACAACAGGAAATTACTTCCCCTGGTGCGTGTGGCGGTCGAGGAGGAACCTCTTTGACATTGAAGGGATTTTTTATTTTGTTTTATTTTGAACCTTCACTCCTGCACAGACACATGCTGTGGCAGCAGCCTAAAGGTCAGAGCGCTGGGCTAACAACTGGAAGGTTGCCAGTGTTTGTGTGTGAGAGAACAGTGAGAACGAGTAACGCTCTTCCCTTTCCCATCAACACCTCCAACACTGCACTTAACCTCCAGCTGCTCCGGGGAGGCTGTGGTAGGACCGGGCAGATGTCACTGCGAGTGTCTGTGTTAACGCCACACTGCATACATGCAGCTATAAAACCTTCAGCAGTTGTTCGCAGTTTTCCTTGAAAAGTAAAACGATTATTTTCTGTATTTACTATCTGTTGTCCCCCTGAATACTAGGCCTGTGTAAGCTGGAACATTCTGCAGCGGCAGTAGTAGAATAGTACAGGAGTATTTCTGGTGGTGAATTTAGTAGTAACAGTTGTAGTATGAGTGAATGCAATTTATTTATGGAGCGCTTCTCACAGACATGACGGCACAAAGTGCTTAACAGCAGACATTTAAAAACATAAAAAAACACAATGTGACCCCAGGGTCAATAAATTACACACAGAATTTAAATAAATAAAATAAATAAAAAAATAGTAGTAGTTTTTTGGTGTGGATATTGCAAAGAAGCACTTGTGCTGGTACTGCACATGTACTTATTATAACGTTAACCGTATGAGGAGTACTACCAACACTAGAAACAGTATAAGTATTTGTAGTAATAGCATTTCAATACTTTATATAGCAGTTATATTTGTAGTGGTATTATAGCTGAAAAGGTAATGGTAGTAGCTGAAGCACTAGTGGTAGAATCTGCAGCGTATGTGTAGTACTATTAGCAGTAATATTAGTATGTTGTTATAGCAGTAACAAAGGAAACATGTAGTAGGACTAGTAGTACCAGTAGTATTCTTAGTATTTAAGGGTTGCAGCAGGAGACTGACAGGGTGAAAGCAGAGGTTGAGCAGCAGGTCCTGCTGAGTCGACAGCATGAACCGACGTTTTCAATCCAGCCAAACAGTAAAGCAGCTGGTTCCACTGATTAGTGTCCTTCCCTGGTTAACAATGTGCGTATTCATATATTACGGTCGGCCAAGAAGCCATGACACCCGGGATGTAATCCTAAACCAGTAGGGGGGAGTGTGGCTCCTGAGTCAGGGGGCTTAGTTTACATAGAAGCTCTGAGCACACCGAATAAGTCCTTAAACCCACACTGTTGTACAGTGCCAGCGCGTCGACTGCACAGTTTAACTTACTGAGCACTGGACCTCTGACGTCCTTCACTGGAAGAAATTGTCTGCCACCAAATGTCAGTATACTGCCAGTATACTCCATGTAATCAACTGTCTGTCCAAATCACTCACTGCACTGTTTCCCTCTAGTTCACATGTAATATTTATACATTGCTGAAAGCAGGCTGAGGAACAACACAGAAAAGTTATTTTTAGAGACATGGTGGGGCTTTGTTTCCATTCCAATTCACAGATGTAGAGCAACAAAGCTCGTTGGTTGGAATGGGTCTCATTTCCCCAGATAAAAATGGAAAACATTAATCGTCCGAACTGCTCTAAATACCAGCGGAGTGGAAAGGCACTAAGCACTGCAACTGAACCGAGCGGAGTGCACATGTTCCATGAGCTGAGCAGTCCCAGTATAATAATAGCACTGACAAGAGCTCTAATATTCTGTTCTTGTTCAGAGTGCTGCAGGAATGACATAGATTTGTGGGCCACAGAAGCTGAGCTTCTAGATCAGTGAGAGAGGGACATAATGAGGCCATGCTCCAGAGAGACGCACACACTCCTCCTGCGGAAAACGTGTATGCTAGTCCGATACTTGTGTTTATCTCATTGTTGATTGAATACCAATCTGACACATACGGAATTAATGGCGATGGAAAATGACAAAATTTTGAATTGTGCAAACACATGAAAAAAAGTTAGAAGCTGCTACCTCAATGTATTGTACACTGAAAAAACAGATCACCAGTGCAACCACATATACGGTATGTCGTTTTTTCACGTATACATATTGTCATTAATGGGCTCCCATAGAAGGCAGATTAGCACTCGAGTGAGAGCGACATGTATATTCTCCCGCCTTCTAATCTGTTTCATAAGCTCCTGAATTACAAAGCTAACGACGCATTGCCTTTGCTGCAACAGCGTGACACCACCTCTTACTCCGCCAAGTGGGAATGAAGATAAAGCTGAAATATATTCCAGCAATCCTTTGACAAGCACGGCGTAAGCAATCGTCTTGGAACAAAATGCACGTCGAGTCAAATGTATTTATGAAGCGGTTTTAACAAAACAAATCCGTCATAAGGGGCTTTACGGAGTAATGAGTGACACGAGGAGACAAAACAAACATCGCAGGAAACAAAGCCGAAATCCATTGTATTGCTCACGCACGTGGGAACGTGCACCGCCGTGCGTGTCCGAGACAACTTCCACTCCCCCCACTCGAGGCGCAATTAAGACTTCTCTGATGCTAAATGTGTCACAGTAGGTGGGACACTTCAGCACGTCACTTAATGCTTTAATATTATTCATCGACCTGAAAAAAGTAGTAATTTATTCATGCATATTCTTTTTGTGTGTGTGTGTGTGTGTGTCTCTCCCAAATATGTAAAGAGACTCTTGCAGTCAGAGTGTTACTCTTCAAGTAAATACCCGATTAAGTGACATTTTGCTTTTGAATTCTTGATAGAAAATTGGTACAAAAATGTGTGAAAATTTTTGTCCTGATACCAAAAAATGGCAAATTACAGGCTGTGATCTTTACTGGACAACGCTGCGGTAGCGTCCTGTCAATCACAAGGTAGCCCCGCCCTAAAGCACACCCTGCTTTATGGTCTATTTGACTCTAAACGGGACATCATGCTGTTGAAGACGATTTGAAACTGTGGGATTGAGACCATTTTCAACGGCATGAACCAAACGCATCTATTACAGAGTGTTCCTTCACATTGCTGTGAAGCCCTGCATAATCAAGAAGGAGCCGCAGAGCTCCATATGCAGGGGCAGATGGTGACACCCTTTCGGCAGCAGACTGATATCGGCGCCTCGGCTCTCTGCATGTCCTCGGCCAGCTAGCTGCTGCTAGTGGGCGGCTGATTGGCAAACCAATGACAGCGTGAATCAGTTCCGTCATCGCTGGATCAGGGTTTCGATGCCTGTGCTGGATTTGTTTTCGCAGAGCTGGACAGCAACTTTACATTAATAAAACTAAACTCTGGCTAGATCACGTTAACATCAATTATTTAAGGAACATACAAAGACTGCCACCATGGCAGAGAACTGAGAGAATCCAACACAATAAGTCATTTGACTGAGGGACACATGCACTGAGCTATAACGGGAGACAAAGCTAGAGTGGATCTGCTGTTCAGCACAAAATCCCTGCTGTGTGATGAGTTGTTAACCGAGCAAATTAGTGATTTCATTTAAAAGAGACAAACATCTGGTTGCTATCATGGTGGTTTATATTACCAGTAAAACATAAGTAACAGAAAGCCCCCTGTGGACATGATCCAAATATAAGACGAAAGAAACCAAACATCGAGTACACTGGAATAGCAGGCTCCACTCCTTCAACAAGACAATCTGTTTTCCCCCACGATCATCAAAAAAAAAATCAAGCAAGTGTAGAACCTTGGTGTTTTAATTGAGGGATATCATGACAAAAGAAGATTCGTGACAAATTGCTTCTCCAGCTTCTGACAGGTCACGAGCTCTGACCTGAACCAAAAGCGCGGCCACCATTACTCCAGTGCTTACATCTCTGCACTGGTTGCCAGTAAGCCGCAGAATTGATTTGAAGGTCTTACTAGTTATTTATAAGTGGATCTGAACTCGTGATTGACAGGCTTGAACTGTACAACCATGCGAGAGCTCTTTGATCAGTGGGGAAAGGACTGCGAGTGGTGCTCACGGCAAAATCAAGAAGAGGCGGCTCGTAGTGGTCATGCTGCGCTTCTTCTTCTTACGCCCCAACAATACAGTTTATACATCTGGTGAACTGATTATGGACAACACGTCTTTCCTGGTCCATGTAGTGATTGATGGTGTTTCTTATTCCCACACAGAAGAGACCATAGAGTCGAATAGCGCTTCATGCTGAGAGAAAACAAATCTCGACAGGTATACCGTCATGAGTACAGAGGCTCTGCTTTCTATGACGCTGTCTTGATGTGATGTATTGCAGTGAGCACAGCGTGCGGCACCAGAGGCCGGTCTCTACGATTTAAAAGGCAGGCGATGGCGACAACCATAAAAGCAGTTAATTGCCACATGAACCATCTCCGTGTGCTCCCGTCGGTACACGCTCTGTGCGGCGTAACATTGGCAACTGCGGTCAAGAGACAGAAGGAGCGAGCGAGATATAAAGAGAATAAAGAGATGAACCGAGCAGTGAAGGGTATATGTCCAGTTGAGGCTATTTGTCGGGAGATAAATGCTACAACTCCCCCGGTTTGCTTGCCACCTGCTGATTAAAGTGAACAGGGGTCAACACTGAAGTTAGCCACAACGTAAGGCGACCTGGCTTTTTTTTGAATTTATCATCTCACAGCACAGCTCTCCTGGCTGTTGTGTGCTGCATGAGGTGCTTTGTATTGACAAACAGCAACAGCAGAGGTACTGATTTAAAGAGCGCTACAGCTCATTTGATTGAAGCGTTGCACAAACTATCAGCCGGTCTTTAATTTCCCCAGGCGCAAATGTCCTGTCTACATCACACCCACATCTGTAATTTACCCCGGCGTGGCCCCGCCTCTTTCATTTTCAAAGCGAGGTGGATGAGAAGCCGGAGGTGAGGTTAGAAGCATAGACGAATTCAAGGTGAAGCCACAGGCAGGAGATGATTGAGGTAGAGCTGCAGCACGGAGGAGGATTGGAGTTTTCTGGTGAGGATATCTCTGCCTTGTAACCCCTCCCCCCCCCCGACTACAGCCATAAAACAGATGTGGTTGGTACAGGAGCTCACACCATCCCCTGAGCTTTGTATGTACACATTACACAGCACTGCCACAAACTCTCACACGGGTGATTGACACGGGGCATCTGCAATCCACCAATTGCTATCTGTTGCAGATGGCAACAGCGACGCCGCAGTGGTGTCATTAAATAAATCTACATGTCTGTGGACACAGAAGATGAAACCACAGGGACTGGCCGACCTTGGGAACAGGAATAAAGCGGGAAAAAAGCAGAGAAGCCTCATTTGCTTTGTGGCAACACAAGCTGGCGAACGAGTGGCCGCACCCATTCGGGATGTCGGACACGTCTAACCGGGCGGAGAGCGATCACAGACCCTGTCCGACGATTAAAACCAAGATGAGACCGTGTCTTTGCCAGACCCCCGTCCTCGCTGCTGCTGCTCATGGGATTCTCCGAGCCTCCGGACAGGTGTGGAGCTGTAATGAGCGACAGCGCTGCGCACCTTGATCCTCGCAAGTATATGTCGAGGCTACACGTACCGCCTCCTGTTCTCACTGGATCCTGAGCTGTCGGGCTCGTCTGAGGGGTCGACACACATTCTGACGAGCAAAACAGGAAACCGTTGAGTACGATGTTAGAAGTACAAGATGACAGTTGTAATATAAAGAACTGAATACCCTATACCAGTGCATTTGATTCAAGATTGTTATTGTCACCCCGGTTATACAAGTACAATCGTGTGCAATACTTCTGTTGAAGAAAAAGAGGATATAGCAAATATATAAAAGGACAAAATACAAGAAGCAATAAAAACACATATCCATTTAAGAAAAACAATAAGTAGTGAACATTAAGGGCTATGCCTTATGGGAATGGCCTGTGTGAGTGTGATACATATTGCGGCTTCTGATTATTTTGTTTAAGTGCATTTTAATGTTGTAGCTGGTTGAGGTGACAACGATTGTACCTACTTTACATGATGCCGGGGAATTAAATCTTCAACATAATTTTAGGTTTGTTGTGTAAAATCTATATTTGTAAGGTAAGTAGGTACTTCAGTCATCTAGTCTCCCGCTCCCTTCCTATTAGGCTGATGGGTCCAGTAGTATGAGAGATTAGCTTTGCGTGCACACACACACACACACACACACGATCTCCCAAAAGGCTTACACCGTTTGCGGAGATAATAAATGTATCGGAGTAAGAAGAACAACATTTCCCTTTGAAGCTGTGGTGCTGTTGAATGGTTTTGTGTTGTACTGGGTGCTTGATCTAATATTTACAAAGCCCTTATTGATATATACACGTGGCAGTGAATGCTGACGATGCATCTGATCTACCGACTGACAGCCACAACCGCAATGAGGCTGTAAAGCTACTTCCTAATTCACAGTTCATCCAGGCCAGCTCCAGGTGAACCAGTTGGTCAGATTAGCCTTATCCACCTCAAACTGTGGTTTTCACGTCACTCTGACATTAAAAGGCACTGATGCACTCAGAAAATTAATATTATTTGAGTACCGACCCACCTTGCTTCTCGTTAAAACTTGCAGAAAGGGAGCGTGTCTGACCTTTCCAAAAGTTCTGACCACAATCTCACCTCCCCCACACGTTTGCGCTGATGCCGGCCGTGCTGAAACAGAAACGCTGTCTCTGTGAGCCGCTTCAGTGAGATGGAAATGTGGGACGTGGTGGGTAGTCCTTCGGTTACCTGCTTGCTCGCTTTCTCTATTGTTCTCACTGTAGCCATAAAGGGTAGTGTGGCGTTTCTTCATAGCGTGCACTTTCCAAATTTGATTTGAGGGTCCATGCTGACTCACAGCTGTGTGCGTCCTCAAGAAATGCTTTACAGTAATTGGCTTTAAACTGTTTGGACACCATGACGCCAAACACTTGGGAAAGCAAACCCGAGCCGCTCCTTGTGTTTTAAGATTCCCAACGAGGGAGGAGAAACCGACACAGATTTGCAAAAACATGCGTTTGCTTGTTTAACTTTCCTGCTGTTCATACCAAAGAAAAAGACGATTATGTGATAAAGAGTGTCTCCTGATGAGTAACAGTGGCCTTTTCAAATCCAAAATGTTGTTTCAAGAATTACGATAACCACCAGAGGTTGCTGCTAAGAAACGTAAGTATATGTGGCACATTGACATTTCTATAAAACAGTGCACAAAGCACACTGGATGGCATCTTCATGACATTTTGCCCCCAGACCCACAAACCGCCCAGTACACCGTTAATACGGCCTGGTTCTGTGTAATTTGAGGAAACGCATTTCATTGAGGAATACATGCATCATGATGAGCACTCACTGCTGCACGTCAGTTAGTTTGAATGCACTGCCTGCCTGATGCTGGGATGTTCACGATACATCACAGAGGTAGGAAATAGAAGAGTGACCTGGAAGTATTGGTTGAAGAAATCAATACATATTTTGCAGACGCCACAAGAATGAAGGCTCTATGAGAGGAGCCGTGGGAATGTAATAATACTGTCAGCTCCAAAACACAAAGGGCCAGTGATTGCATCATGAAGGCAGACTGGACTGAAATAAAAGATGGCCGTGGTGGTTGGAGCTTTGCTGCCGTCACTGAAGTGGTGTCCGTCTGTGTAAGAGCTGTGACTAAGATGATGATAAGAAAGGCCAAACTCTGCTCTACAGACACTTCTGCTGCTAGTGGCTGAACATCAGAATCCCTACAAAAGACCTCCTTCGACGACAAATTGCATGAACCAAAACATGCACTTTTAATCATTTCCAATTAACTGTACTGTAAAAATAAAAATGATTGAAAACGTATATATAATCCTCAGTATGTGCCAACTGACTGGACAGTGACGCAGAGGATTTCCAAATAGCATAGTTCCATCTCGTCGGGGAGGTTGTGGGCGTATTGTACATTGATGTGTCTGCACAGATGCAGGTGATGTCAGAGCCGAGTGACACATCTCTACAGTGCACGATAGGCATTAGCTCTTCATCGGTAACACCGCCTACACGTGATAAGCGGTCTGGGCTAAGAGCCTAAATCCTCAAAAAATCACTCTCATTTGCCAAATGCATGAACCATATCTGGGGCAAATGTTTTGGACGGATGGAGCGACGGATGGAGCGACGGATGGAGCGACGGAGCAGCGGGTCGCGCCACCAGCACGGCCACTGGACAGCACAGCCTTCCTTGACCTCTTATAGCCGTCAGTGGAATAAACTGGAGCCTCCGAACTATGCCACTGATGTGGTTCAGGTTTGGGTCGCCTGAGGCATAGAAAGCACTGAAGGAAAATGAAAAGTTTGGGGTTAAGTAACTACTTACAAAAATGTTTATATTAAACACTGATTTGGACGGCAAATCAATCATGGCTTCCTAGTTGTGCTGAGGTCAGAATTAACTGCTATTTACAGTATCTGGTTTGAGCAAAAGGTTTTTTCCGGGCTAGATTTTAAATGACACATGTAAAATAAAGTGTTTTTGATCAAATATCCAAATTTTAAGCTTTGTTTTGTTTGCTTTTTTGTGACGGAAGAGTTCGTCGCACATGATGCATTCATGAAAATCTGACGATAATGACGGTTGTTACAGCTTCTGGCGAAGAAAGAAGTTGTAGTTGTGGCCGTTAACAGGGATAAATGACCTCAGGAAGATCAGCGCCGTGGACGGACAGCGATGCAATGGATGTTCTGTGTAGTCTCGGCTGAAAAAAAAATAATAATAATTTAAACATATAAGACAAACGGATGTGTGGGGTTGTCAGCTACCTCAAGGTGTCTCCAAACAGAACCTGAACCACATGATCTCTCCACCACAGACACCTGCAAAGAGGACGGACTGCACAGTATTTTATTCCCTCCGGAGACAAACCGTATATATATATATATATATATATATATATATATATATATATATATATAAAAACTCAAAGAATAGGTACAAACAACTCCTAATTTGAAAGAGAAAATGGTAAATCAGTCATTTCAGATGGAATCCGTTCATATAAATGCTCTTACATGAAGCGTATTGCAACTGTTTGCACTTATTAGAATGCAGAAACTTACTTTGTTTCGAGAAAAAGACCTCATGGGACGTAACGTCATGTGTTGACACATGAGCTCTATCCCTTGTTATCTTCCCCCGTGCAGCTTGGCTAGAACTTTTATTTCTTTTACGTAAGGGTATTGTATTTTATTTTTTAGGGCCATGCTGTCCCCAGTCGGGAAAACAAATATAACCCATGTGACATCTGAAAAAATAGTGAAAGACAAAATGAGGCCAGGAGGAACCAGACGGGGACAGACTTGCATAGAACAGTGTGCGGCTTTTGTATGCTTGGTCTCCAATGAAGAGCTAGAATTAGCTTTCTGCCGATTAGCCAGCCCACAGGCCTAAAGGAAACACAATATATCTCCATTATACGGCCTCGCATGAGGCAGCGGACCCCACAGGGTTGTCTCCCTTGCAATTCATTAAAGCGATACGCGATCCTTCCCTTCCCTTGGGGCAGAGCCAACACTATTACCCTGGACACACCGTATCCGCCTCCCACTGCCGATATCACAATCTGTGAAACTCAAGGAGAGCTGGCGGCCTTTCACGCGCAGCCCTCCCTCCTTCACTGATAAGCTCCCATTACACCAATGTCATACTTGCACCATCCAGAACCCCCTCCACGTACACCGCTTACATGTGGAAGTATACAGCCTCACACACACACGCTTCAGCCTCGTTTGCTTTCTCCTGTTCGATCCACCGTACTCATAGTTGCCTATTTACTTGAACTTGCTTCATGACGGTTACACATTATGTGCACAGACGCTGGCGAGATGATCCAATCAAAAGACCACGGAATCAAGTACATCCATGTATAACATGCCATTCATGTAAGCACCCACTTCAGCTCGTCCATGCCCTGACAATAGAATCAGTTTACCGCTAATTTGACCATCCAATGACCATCGCACATGCATTTGCCGTGTTCCTTGACACTTTCTTTTTATTTTCTTTCTCTGATAAAGTTGTGATGTTGCATCGGATGTGATATTGGGTTAAACACTTCTTTGTTGCTGATTGCCGTTTGGCTGCAGTGAGTGCAAGCAGAGCAAAACCGTCACGCAAGGAGATTTGTGAGTCAAATCCACAGCTGCAATAGAAAGAAATACATATTCATTATTGGCCTGCAATGAATAACTTGGACAGCGTTGTTTATTCAGTGAAATTCGCAACAGCACATCGAGATTGGGGGCCCCGGTGCACTGATGCTGATGAAGATGTATGAGTAAGTATCCCTTGGGATACACCTGCTCAGGCAGCACAATCTCTTCCCAGCTATGACTCTGCAATGGCTTCTTTATTTTTTTCTCTGTCAGCTGCTGGATCTTAATCACCGTCACTGAAATACAGGCCAAGCGCTAAAACATCTGATGGCCTTGCAGGAAAACAATGTACACCATATATATATATATATATATATATATATATATAAAAAGGTGCTGACCTGCACACTGTTCATACTTTCCACATCTTTTATATGAGAGTTGCGACTGGCGGCGCCCAGTGGGTCCAGTGTTCAGCACCGGAAACCCGGTTACGCATCGGCACCCCGCTGCGGTCTGAGGAGCAGACGAATCTTCACATCGCTCGCTCCGTGCGGCTGTCGCCCATAACAAGACTCCATGTTCCCTATTGTGTTCTTATGCTAAACACATTACTTGGCCTCTTAGGAATATGTACAGCAAACAAATGCATTAGCTGCCCTTGAGTGGGTTTACCCCCTGTTCACAGTCTGTGAACACTGGTACTGCCAGTCCTAATCAGTGGTGGAGAGCCAGAGAGGGAGAACGTTATCTGCACAGCAACACAAAAGAAAGCCAAGAGATGAACAAGGCGTCTCTCTTTCTAAGAGCTTTCACCTGGCCTGGTTTCTCTGGTCCGCCACAGTCACCTCATTTTGTCCTCCAGGTTGGAAAACAACTGAGCCAATCAGAACCATGTAGGCGGGATGAAGAACTCTGACATTAATTCCCTCTACCAGAGAAACATAGCGACAAAACAATCACAAAAAGGCGTGGTCACAGGTGTGAAAGAAACTTTTGACTCATTTCTTTGATCGACGAGACATTGAGCTAACCGCTCCTGCTAACCACAACTGCTAACTTTACACTGAAGGTGAAATTGACAATTCAGTCAATCACTACTCATTGGATTGAGCAAAATACCCAACTGTAAGTGTGCAGCAATTGTGATGTGTACTGCTAATTGAGGTCAACCACTTCGTGCCAAAGCTACGGTAGCTCCCTCTTGGCCAACACAGCTGCACAAGAGACCATTTGCATCAGTTGTCAATGAACTGGTACAAATATGCAGAGTTGCTATTTTAGGTTTTTTATGTGGTGTGCGTATGGGGTTAGCAGTCACCGACATGTTTGTTTCCTCTTGCTCTGCTCGTGGTCGCACTACTCACACTCACACTGCTTTTATCCTGTTGTTGCCTTGTGGCGTTATTATTCCAACACTGTAAAAAAACAAACAAATCTGCAACATATATTGACCTCGAACAACAACCAGCAGGATTATATACTGTAAAATTGGTTTTATTCCATAATTTATCGCACTCGTTTTTGAGTGCTTTCGGCCCCGTTACTGGAAAGCCAGAAAATGTAGAACCTGCTAAAGTAATTGAATCATTAGTATTAATCAATAATCCTATTACCACCCTCTCTCCCCCTTCTTGATATATTATGGCCAGTTTGTAACACAAGGCAGTACAAACCAACAGAAGAGTGCAATGTGTTGAACACGGTGGAGATTATGCGAAATCGCGATGCCTCTAAACAGTTTAGCCCTGGTTATCAGGAGATATGACAAGTCGCACTAAGTTTGAACCGGTTAGATAGACCTGCGTCTGTTGCCAAGAAACCTTCCGTTGCCCTGAAGGGTACGAAGGGAACACATACACACACACACACACACACACCCCCACCCTCTCAGGCGGGCTCCTCAGTTCAGGGGAAGTCCAAGCGCTGAGCCAGCAAATTACTGAGACGCCACCTAGTCTAGGGGAGAAGGAGGGGGGGGGGGCAGCCATCGCACCCCCGTGGAGTCCGGGAAGCCGGAGGCAGTGTGATCCATGAGAATATAGGTCATTAGTCTAGAGAAGACAGAAGGGAAATTCCCAGACAAAGTGAAAAATGCTGAGGAGCTCATATGGACCACGAAGGCAGACCTGGCTTTCAAAGATTACGCTGAAGTAAGGGTTTTTGTGTCATCAATCAAGTGAGGTGAAGGGTAGGAATCCGTTGGAAGTCAGACATCTGAAGCCCGTATTAGTATAAATAAGGGCAGTTTTGAAACAGCAGAAGGACTCTTGGAGCAGGACCTGGAAGACGCTTTTGGAGAAGGAGTCTCTAATCCCGTGCGGGCTCCGGCCTGCACGGAGGAAAACTTTAACTTTTTACAGAATCTCCGGACTTTGACTGTCGGAGGTTTTTAAGAAAACTTAGAAGGTTTTTTGAAGTCTAGTCAGGAGAGAAGGCTCACTCTGTCCAGTCCTGCGCTGGGTGAATCATTAACTTTTTCCTCCGTAAGCTACACAGCCAGCCCGTCTGCAGGCTGAGTCAGCTTTTTACAGATCCTTTGTCTGTAAACTGCTCTGAAGGGGTTTTTGAATACTTAGGTGATTTTTTCTTATATTTTTCAGTTAACGATTTTCCTCTGCATTTTGGACAAAGAGATTATACTTTGATGTAAATGCAAATAAATAAATAACGAATTAGTTTCTTCGACCAAGCCCTTTTCTTCATATTTTCCTGAGAAGTCAGCCCTGGAGAGGGGTCACACCTCAGATGAAACCCTTCATCCCCTGAGGTAAGTTGTGTTTGATCCAGCTCGGTACATTACTGATGGCATTCTTGAAATGCCCAAACCACACTGATACTTATTCTAATAATAAAAAAAAAAAAAAAAATTAATAATTATTAATTTTTCAAATTTTTTATTATCGGATTAAAAAATCGTGAGGGGTCACCCCCCAGATATCACGTAACATGGCGCCCGAATAGGGACTCGAGAGGGATTAGATCCTAGAAACACTAGAACGTGTATTCTAGGTAGAACAGCGGTTCCCTCTCGGGTTAAAGTACACGGATCCTCCCGAGGATAAAAGAACAGTGATGCAACCTTCCCTACCAATTGTTGTTCGTAATAATATCACTGTTATATTATCGCATGGCTAGGGTGGGGTAGTATTACAGTGTTGATTTTAGTTAATATTTATTGTTGCAAAATTTAAAAGGCCCCCCCCCCCTTGCTCCTAGCAGAGAGAGCAGGGGAGGAGGGGCGGCCCCCTCCTTTTTTGTTCAGAGCAGAGCGAGCAGGGGAGGAGGGGCGGCCCCCTCCTTTTTGCTCAGAGGAGAGAGAGCGAGCAGGGGAGGAGGGGCGTCCCCCTCCTTTTTGCTCCTAGTAGAGAGAGCAGGCAGAGGAGGGGAGGCAGCTCCCCCCTCTTTGTTCAGCGGTTAAGTTCCAGCGAAAATCTAACGGAAGTACTCGGTCCTTCGTCATCAGCTGTGGCTGCTCTGGTCGCTGCCTCTGGTTGACGTGGGCGGGCTCTTGTGAACTCATGACAATGTCACAGGTGACAGCTATTTTGGAAGGTGTCTTGACTGCAAAGAAAGAAAAAAGCAGAGACTCGAGAGAGATTAGGCCCTAAAACACGAGAATGTGTAACATAGGGGATCAGATTTTCTCTCTCGCGTTAAAATCGTAATAATATCACTGTTATATTATTGCATGGCTGGATACCTGAGAGGCCTTAGGCCCTAAAACACTAAAGGTGTAAAATAGGGGATCAGATTGTGTGTCTCTCAGGTTAAAGTCAAAAACGCTCCCTCCTTGTTCAGAGGAGAGGGAGCGATCAGGGGAGGAGGGGCAGCCCCTCCTTCCCTTGCTTTCACGGCAGCTCAGAATGAGCTAGAATGATGGTGACAAAGAGACTTCACTAAGGAAAAAAAGCAAACCGCTCGCCCACGACAAGCCACGACAAGCAGAATAAATGGCCCACGCTAGTCCGAAAATGGCTGAACCTTCCCTTATCTTTCCTCCAGGGTGGAGAGGGAATGATGCACTCACTGAGGTCCTGCTTGAACAAGCCTCTCAAATAGGGACCAATATGCATGAGGGATTACGAAATGAGGGACACGACAAGGTCAATAGGTTTTTTGACACAAAATCTAGTTCCTCTTCCTAACCTTAGAACACATCCAACACAAAGTGAGGTCACGGGTCAACAGTGAACGATGGTTGATGGCTTCAAGACAGCTACACCAGGAAAAAAGGAAAAAGGCAAGCCAGTATCCCATCAGGCATGGGCCTCACGTTGACTTCTGTGACCTCACACGTTACATTCCACAAACCGGCTGGATCATCAGCTGCTCAGGGGACATGATTTTGCCTAGAATGAGCCTGGACAGCCATCTATTGGCATTCAGGGGAACTCCAAAATCACCTTACACTTGAACTATATAGGAGCGGCTCTGTTTCTTTTCCGAGTTGCTCTAAATATAGTTCGGGTCTTTAATCCTTTAAAAGTATATCATTTTTTGTTTGTTACTTTACCAGTTCCATTCTTATCAGCCGTATATTTTACACAAGCTTCTCTGATTTTTCAGTTTCTCCTGTGAGGACATTTTGTTCATTTCTTATTTGATATTTTTTACGATCTTATCCTTTATATTAAGTAGGGATTATATACACATCGTTTGAGTGTTTTATGCAGTTGTTACGGACTGAGCATTTATTCTTAGTTTTAAAACTTTTTCAAACTTTTAAGTTGAATATTCTAGTTATGGAAGGAGAGAGCCTTTTCAGATTTTTATGTTTTGATTTCTACACGATTTCTACCCTGGTCATTATGTGAAAATGAATCTTGGACCAGATGACTGGCCCAGCCCAACGATCTATGATCCTGATCTGTGCTTTCATATGGCATACAGAAGGGCGAGGGCAACAGCAGCTAACAATATCCTTCAGGATTGTATAAAACTTAATCGGCTGCGAGATAGCACGCCTCAGGCTAGAAAGGACAGGTTGAAACAGGTAGTCATTTAAGGTTTTCTCTTTCTTTGATACTTTACTGCTATTTTTGTTGAATACTTTTATCCTCATCCCCTGGATATATTGGGTTTAACCTCTCATCCCTGAGGTCTCCAGGTTAACCACACCGAATCTCCAAGATCGGGGCAGGTCCAGTTGGACCGGCGGGTTGTACCACTGTCGGACTCGCCAGAATCACCCACTGCTATCTCTCCCTCTCTGTCTCCCAACGTCAACATGACCCTGACCTCTGTCCACTCTGTGGACGAAGAAATCGATCCCCGAAACGTGTACGGGCCCTTACGTGATGCAACGGACCTGAGGGACCATCAGCCCATCGGGGGAGAACCGGCCTACGCTGACCTGGGTCCTTATCAGTATCCAAATACTGAAACTGGACTTTCCGGGGGCCTTCAATCGACTCTAACGACCAGGGTGTAGAGGAATATGTCCTCTGGGACAGAAAGCAGGCTGAGACAGGTGGCGTCTTGGACGGGAGATGCTGAACTATCAACAGTGACGGGTACTGGCGTGGCTCGCATGTGACTCTGGACATTGACTTTTCTGCTCTAGGAGAGCGAAGAAAAGAAAAAATACAAAAACAAAGAGGTTGTGGGGGTATTTTGTATTTTCTGATATGTTCAACGTTTTGTATCCTGTACTTTTATGATATCTTTGAGAGGTGGCTTTTGTTTTTGGGGATGGGGAGTGTTTTACTTTTTAGCGTTGCTTTTTCTTCTTTTAAACTATGTTTTCAGATAGGATTCATTTTCTTTTTCCTGTCTTTATTTCAATGATATAATTTCATGTGTTGTGTTTCAATATGATTCAGGTTCCCGTTGTTTTTCTGGGAATACCTGCTTTTGTGCATTTTTGATGATACAGAAGTTATGATGGACCTCTACTGTGAGAGTATGAGATGTTCTATTTTTCGTGTATCTGGTGCCATTCGAGAGAGGGTGTTAGGCGATGTGGCGAATTGGCCCAGATCGCATAGAAAATGGTTGATCTTCCGTTCACTGAGATAGACATTGTCAAAGGTTTTAGCCTCAATTAATCCTGGTACCTACCTTTTGTGTGATACAAGAACGAAGGTAGAGACAAGTCGCGATTCGCAAGAGAGGGTGTTGAACACGGTGGAGATTATGCGAAATCGCGATGCCTCTAAACAGTTTAGCCCTGGTTATCAGGAGATATGACAAGTCGCACTAAGTTTGAACCGGTTAGATAGACCTGCGTCTGTTGCCAAGAAACCTTCCGTTGCCCTGAAGGGTACGAAGGGAACACATACACACACACACACACACACACCCCCACCCTCTCAGGCGGGCTCCTCAGTTCAGGGGAAGTCCAAGCGCTGAGCCAGCAAATTACTGAGACGCCACCTAGTCTAGGGGAGAAGGAGGGGGGGGGGGCAGCCATCGCACCCCCGTGGAGTCCGGGAAGCCGGAGGCAGTGTGATCCATGAGAATATAGGTCATTAGTCTAGAGAAGACAGAAGGGAAATTCCCAGACAAAGTGAAAAATGCTGAGGAGCTCATATGGACCACGAAGGCAGACCTGGCTTTCAAAGATTACGCTGAAGTAAGGGTTTTTGTGTCATCAATCAAGTGAGGTGAAGGGTAGGAATCCGTTGGAAGTCAGACATCTGAAGCCCGTATTAGTATAAATAAGGGCAGTTTTGAAACAGCAGAAGGACTCTTGGAGCAGGACCTGGAAGACGCTTTTGGAGAAGGAGTCTCTAATCCCGTGCGGGCTCCGGCCTGCACGGAGGAAAACTTTAACTTTTTACAGAATCTCCGGACTTTGACTGTCGGAGGTTTTTAAGAAAACTTAGAAGGTTTTTTGAAGTCTAGTCAGGAGAGAAGGCTCACTCTGTCCAGTCCTGCGCTGGGTGAATCATTAACTTTTTCCTCCGTAAGCTACACAGCCAGCCCGTCTGCAGGCTGAGTCAGCTTTTTACAGATCCTTTGTCTGTAAACTGCTCTGAAGGGGTTTTTGAATACTTAGGTGATTTTTTCTTATATTTTTCAGTTAACGATTTTCCTCTGCATTTTGGACAAAGAGATTATACTTTGATGTAAATGCAAATAAATAAATAACGAATTAGTTTCTTCGACCAAGCCCTTTTCTTCATATTTTCCTGAGAAGTCAGCCCTGGAGAGGGGTCACACCTCAGATGAAACCCTTCATCCCCTGAGGTAAGTTGTGTTTGATCCAGCTCGGTACATTACTGATGGCATTCTTGAAATGCCCAAACCACACTGATACTTATTCTAATAATAAAAAAAAAAAAAAAAATTAATAATTATTAATTTTTCAAATTTTTTATTATCGGATTAAAAAATCGTGAGGGGTCACCCCCCAGATATCACGTAACAAATGTAACAGTGGGAGTGTTGAGCCTCTATGCAGCACCCTGACTGGGAGCATGCAGTCAGCATGCTGCGCCGTGGGATCGGCTGCGACCGCCATTGATTTGGCTCAAAGACACAGTATCCAGGTATCTGATCTCCCACCGTGGGGGAAAGCGGTTCTACTGGGAGCGTGTTTCAAATGAGGCCCTCTATCAGAGAGAGACTATTTACTCGCTGCTAGCTTGCCAAGTGTGGCCCTTCAGCGCAGAGCTGCCGATCCTAAAATGACACATTGAGTTGTAAAAGGCGAGCAGTAATCTCAACGCTTCCTCCTTTACTTGTCTCTGAAAGCCGTCAGATGGTCAGGGAGCCTGCACAGCGGCTCGTTGGCAGCGGAGAAACAACAACAACACAAAGCAGCTCAATGATTCCCGATGGGCCGCATTTAATATGGCTGCCACACATAAATGGCCTGTTCCTCTGCTCTGCAACAGTTTCCTCATGATACATATATATACTCGTAAATGTGTGTTTGCAGAAATCTTGAAACTCCCTAAAGCCGTTTGAGAAATCAAACTCGGAGTCTGTTACTGATGTTTCCAGCTAAAAGTATCTACAAAATGTAATTTTCCTCATCTTGCCCAAGCACGAAAAATGTCCACAAGTCTATAAAACAAGCCCAGTCGTTTGCATTAAGTTTTGCTGAGCTGATGTGACCTCAATCCGCCGGCTCGCTGGCTGCCGACTTAGATCTTCTGACCTTTCAGCCTCACACACACTTATTAACTAGGTAGAACTTATTAAACATAAGCCCTCAAATCCAGCACTCGGTGGAGAATTGTCGAGTTATGGTGTAGCTTATAATTCCGGGATGAACAAGCGTGGAAGTCTGGAAGTGTTAACAGAATTAAAAGGTCCCGGGTTTACTTTGAAGTTCTGCATACAACCCAAATCTCATCCAGGGCAGCAATGCTCTACTTAGAATGTTCAAACGTTAAACACATTTGGTCTTTGTTGTCAAGCAGGTTACTATTGAAACTTTGGTTACCTTAAAAGTCAGCTGTAACAACATTTTACTCACCTGATAATTGGGGAGGAGGGGTTGCAGGGACACAGCTTTACAACAGAATCCAAGGCCATCTCTGTCAACAGAATACCGCAAACATGAAGATCAATTTTCACCAAAAAAAGCTACATTTTGCAAAGAAATTGTGTTAATATGTCACCACTTGCTGAATTGTCAGTTGCCGATACGGTCATCATTCCATAGCCTTTACATTGTGCAATCAAAATTGACCTTATAATGATAAGAACTTATTTTACTATTTTTAACAGTTTTTCAAAACCCAGTTCATCATCTCATGGTTTAAGCTCAGGTTGTGACTCGTTGGTTGCAACTGAAGGTGTCCCCTGAGCCCTGGTGAATACAGTTTAATCGTTAAATAGGAGTCGTGGAAATTCTCTTTAAAAAGAGAGAGATGTGCATTGTCCCATTGATTGAGACTACAAAGTAGATTTAATAGAAATGAGGTGGGCTTCGAGGCAGAATACAAGCATATTAAAGAACACCGTGAAGCCGGGTAGGTCTTTATTCACGGTTACAATCATTAAAAAGCAAAAGCAGCATGTGTAGACATTCACTATGTATACTGAATGTCTACACAGGGATACCGTTAGTAGATAGTATAGCATAGAAGTGCTATTTAAGTGCTGTCTGATATCAACTGGAAATTGAGGAAAAAAAGGTCTACAAGCGACAGCTGATCCAGGGAATGGTTCCCTCCCACCTATAAATGCCGTTGTGCCGTGTTGCATCTTTCCTCCACTGTCAGGGCTATATATAGGCCTTCAGCAGGGAAATGAAAAAACATCAGCGTGATGTGCTGAAGGGGCCGTCCTCAGTCACTCAGGTACGTTGGCACTGCTGCTGTACTCTGCCTGTCAACGTCTGAAGACGCTTCACACAAGCCAGTCTGGCTCAGGCGTGCTTTTATGGAGACAATCAAATTTAACATCCGCCCTTTATGATGTGAATGTAATATAATGGCGAGCTTGGACGCTCTATTAAATAACGAGCCTGTGAATCATTAAGTATGTTCAACAACTCATGCAAACATGTGACCGCAGGCACAGTAATGAAACAGTCATGCTCGTCTCATTAAGTTGAAAATGAAAATATCTACGCTGTAACAAATGAAGATTCCTCATGACACATTCTCATCTATGACGATGAAGTAAACTCACTGACTCAGATCATTTGAATGCACAACTTGCACCGTGATGCTCCGTTTACCCATGTGGAAGATTTAAAGTACAAAACAAAGCGAAATGTGAATTCTGCTTCCTGCTTGATGTACGTACTGGGTCAGTCCAGCAAACGCCACATTTGCTTTCAACAATGATGACAGTCCAACAAAATAATCACATGTGCTGTTTCATTTTTGATTGACAACATTTGAAAGTAGGTTGGCAAACATTTGATAAGGACCCCGTCCTTCATGGTACTATAATTGTATTGTGGATGTGCCCACTGACTGAAACATGGCCGATGGAGGATCTGCACAACGAGCAGCAGATGCTATTGAGGCTGACGATGAAGCAACAACTTCGCTGTCAGTGCAGCAGAACACTGAGCCCGTTACTGATTCTCCCTCTGAAAGTGATCAACGCACACGCGTATGATCAATGAATCCATTCACGACTAAGACTTCAACTGGAGCTCATTTGCATGAAGGAGAAGAAGGGTTGAAGTGGCTGAGGTTGTTTGATCTTATGATGCGTTTACTGGCTGCAGGGCAAACATGCATCTTTGGCTGACTTGGGGAGGCGGGGGGGGGGGGGGGGGCTCCGAGCTTATTCTGGGCTTCCGATTGGAGGGAGCAGATCCACTTCGCTTTCCACTGCACTGCCTTCTATTGCTTTGGCCGTTCAATTGACAAGCAGCCAGCCGGCAAGAGCACATACCGTTTTAATCTGAGCGTGATGCATGCTTATCATGAACCCAAATTAACTTTTGTCGCTGTCGGCCGCGGACCGCAACAAGGCAAAAGGAAGAGCTGCTCAGGCTGCATGTACAGTGTTCGACACTCTCATCTATATTCTCAGATCAGAGTATTGGAGGGGATATCATGACTGATGCTGTTTTACCAGTGCCAGCCCTCGCCTCGGGGAGAGTCTAAAAATGCACGAGAAAAAAACTCCAAAGACTCCAAAAATATTGATGTGCTGCATCGATTACATAACATCCCAAATATGCTTTCAAGAGCAGATCGCGTTGAATGTGTATGTTATGCACAAACTTGTACATCTAAAAGCATTCATCGAGTGTCCGGAAATATGACGAGTGCTGCTCTGTGTATCTGTGTCTGATGCGTAAATAGGCAACTGCTCAACTTTGACAAGTGATAATATGTCAGTGTTGTATTTACAGCTTGTTGCACTGCTCACAAGTAACCGGTACAGATGAAGAATGGGCATTTGTGTCTTTCAGTGTGTTAAGATTGATGGAGCGGTATATTTACCGCATCTTCTCTTGGACTGCCATCACATGACTCCCTGCTACAGCTCATACGTGAGTGAAACAGGTCCGTTACTAATCCAGGTGTCTGTCGGATTCAAATAATTATCCAAAAGGTATCCGCGCAGCAGAAGCTCTGCTTACATGCACTGCAGATAAGAGCCATATAATCCTGCTGCTGTGTGACAGTTACATGTGTTTAACAGAGTTTTAAAAAAAGGGCTTATACAAATAGTTGTGAATCATACTATGAGTCAGCCATTAATCTCACCCGCAAACTCGACCCAAAAGGCTTTACAAAAACCGTCTACGCCGGCAGCCAGCTCTGACTTCGACTGCTCTGTGAAGAAAACGGGAAGTGATTCACAACTTGTGCAGAAGCTGTCAACTTCTATCGGCAATGGCACACCCTGACGGAGACCTAATGGCTATAATTACATTGGAGAGGAGGGAACGGAGCGGTACTATCAGACACACAAACGGTCTTATGATCTCCCCACATCAATGCTGTTAATTGTCGTTGCGTGTAATGTTTGTGCTCTTAACTTTAGAGATTAAATGAGGCGGTAGTTTGAGCACCGCTGCAGGGAAATTAGATCACAGTAACAAAGCAGAAGCAGAGACAATCCCGGTAGAATACGGCCAAGAGGGAATCCATGACAGTTTTACTATCACAATGTGTGGGGTATTAATGAGAGTTATGGTCAGGCTGAAATATGTGTCAAGGTAGCCCCGCCCTAAAGCAACCCCTGCTTTATGGACTATTTGACTCTAAATGGACCATAACTTACTAAATGAACACGCTGTATTGAAGAAGACTTGAAACCTGCGATTTCAATCAGTGGGCTGATTTTATAATTCTTTGCCACAATGTCAGGCAGCAGGTTTAGACCCGGACACTGATGAAGAGTTGAGGAGGCAGCAGAGTACAATGATATGATGAAGAAAGTACAGCCGGATGTCCAAAAACAGGCAGGTACCAGGAGACAGCCCCCCCAAAAAACTGCTGATAATGCTAATCACTGAGGAGAACAAAACACAAGAAGCACGGCTGAAAAGTAGAAATCAGCAACTAAAGCAGACGACCTGATGTGAAAAAGGGAACCACAAGAGACTCATCAACTAATGAAACACAGGGGGTAACACCAAACAGGACACATGAATGAGAGTAACTTCAAAATAAGACAGGAAACAGAATAAATGGAAACGTCACACTCTGAGTAATAGACCTTTACACACACGAGTAGGGACATTATTTCCACCTGAATGTTATCTTGTAAACAAATGCAGACTGCGACTTATTCCATGGAAATATATTTGCAAACAATACCATAGAATTGCATATTTTACACATGTTTTTCTAATGCTATGTCTTGGAGTTTTCCAAAAAGGGCCATTTGGAGACTCTAAAAGGACCACTGGTAATCGTGACCACGTTGGTCCTCGTTTTGATTTATAATCGACACTGAAACATCTGAGGAATTTCTTCGGTCGTAAAAGAGCGTCAGTCATCAGCGCAATTGTTTGTAGCCGGCTCAGCCTTTACACGAAGGAAAAGGAGCCGGCACTATCCTTCCACCTGAACTCTCATTGGCTGTTGTCGGCTGTGGACAGGACGTGGAAACGCCTATTGGCTCGAATGAGGTGTTAATCACCTACTGGAGACAAAAGTAGTTATAACAAAGAATACGTGGAAGACAAGCACATCTGCTGGCTGATTTGAAATAATGCAAGAGCAGTGAGTGAGTAATTGATATCGTAATGTGTTTGACGAAAAGTTGTACTGGATTGGACAATGTAACAAGACTTGTCAGATGTTATCGATCGGTGGATTCCTAATGAGGCTTCATAATTGAGGCGTCTCCATTTTTGAATCGTTTGTTTGCTCGTAGGTCGTCTGACTAAGGCGCTGATTCTATCTGCCGGGATTGCAACTTGAAATGGTTCGCATCAATCGAATCCCAAGAATCGCAGCTTCCCAAAGATGTCGCATGAGCAGCCGCTTAAAGATAGCAGCTGTGTACACGCACCCTACGGGGGTTAATATCAAACCGCTTTGATATTTCCTACGCTGGCCCAACTCTTCCAAACAAACATTATAACCCGAAGCAACAGAATAGGTCTTATGTAACCCTTCCCTTGGGATCCTTGTGATCCCTTATGGTTTACCGACCTGCGGGTCCAGTTTCACAAGATAAATCTCAGATGATTTCACACATAAAGGTCAAATGACTCATCACGTGCAGTAAATACTCTGCCGGACTACAGCTGTATAACGTTTCAGGTCTGAGAGACGTGGATCATGTCATGGTGATGACCTCAGGGATATATCTGCTTCAACATTATAACAGCAGCCTGTGGAAACTGGAGGTGTGGAGTTTTAAAGACTTGCACGTAGATGCGATTGGGAGCTCAACCAATACTAAGATGGCTTATTTTGGAAATAGCATTTAAATGTAAAAACCATGTCCATTCACACTAAATTGTTGAAAAGAAAACTAAATCCCTCATTCTTGCTTTTTTTTTCTTACAGCCAACAACTGAACTGTTGTGGTGAGGAGTGCGGTTACTCTGCCGAGTCTAAGCCTGTCGAACCTCTATTCTGTCCTCTCTGCAACACCTGTTGTGGATTTACAGCCAAACTTACAATTTAGTGTCTCGAATTGTGCTAACAGAGCTGTGAGTCTGCTGCATTGTGGAGTAAGATGTAGTTCAGGTCACATTCAGGAGGAATTACTGTGACCTAGGGCTGGGCGATAAATCGATTTAATCGATTAATTCGAATGTGTGCTTTAAGGCGATGTGTTTTATTGAAAATCGAGAAAATCGCCCCCACCCCTCCCCCCCGTTGGGTTCCCGTAGTAGAGTGCGCGCGCATTGTTTACAAACTAAAACAATGGCGGCCAGCAGCTTCACTGCTGGCCGCCGCCGCCGCCACCTCACAACAACAACCCAGCATTTTGGAGACATTCACCAACTGTACTCCGCATGAGAAGAAGAGTGCCCGGTGGAAAGCCATCACGGATGCAGTCGCGATGTATATCGCAAAAGATATGGTGCCCATATACACCGTGGAAAAGCCGGGGTTTATTCACCGTCTCAAAGCTTTGGACCCCAGGTACGTGCTACCAAGCCGTAAACATTTTTCTGACGTTGCCTTGCCTCGGCTGTACAATAGTACACGCCAAAGGATCTCTGCGGAGCTGGAGGGGATGTCATTCTACTCCGCAACAACTGACCTGTGGTCCAGCAGGTTGACCCAGACACCGATCCACTTGACTGGTGGAAGCGTCACCAACTTAACTTTCCAAGGCTAAGTACTTTAGCAAAGAAATACCTCTCTGTGCCAGCTACAAGTGCCCCCTCTGAGAGGCTTTTCAGTGTGTGGGGGGGGCATTGTTACATGCCACCGTGCATGCCTGAAGCCAGAGGTAGTAGACAGGCTTGTCTTCCTGGCAAAAAATATTTAGAAAAAACATGCACTACTGTTTAATACTGTTGGTTATGTTGTGAATGCACTTGATTTTGTTTACATGCACTTATTTACTGTGCAAAATATGTTATGTTGATGTTAGATCAGATGTTGCACTTTTGAAAATGTGAATGTTAAAGGGTCATATACATTTTATTTCATGCTGTGTTTGTATCAGTGTATTCAGTTAGAAAAGCTTACTGTAAAAAGTTACATTTGCACAGTTGTTTACAATGGAAGGCTACTATTTAATGCCATTTAATGTTATGTTTAATTTAATTTTATATTTAAATGATTCAGGCAAACAAAAGAGTGACCAAATACTTTTTGTATACTACAGGCACCTTTCTACAATGTTCAGGTTTTGTTTGCACTTTATTTTTATCAACCTACTTGGGAAAATCATCACAAAATAAAAGAAAAAATTGTTTTCAACAGCTTCTGTCATCTGCAAAAAATTTTGGGGGAAAAAAATCGATTTAAATCGTGAATCGGATTTTTTGTAAAAAAATCGGAGATTTTTTTTTTAGGCCATATCGCCCAGCCCTACTGTGACCGCCCCGGCCTTCTCCAGCATCAGGTTTGAGACTACACATACAGTGCAGCATTTAAAATGTGTATGAAGCACATAACAAGTAAAACAAATCATTTCAATTCCATTGTCTTCTACGTCTCTCTCAAACACAAACACACATCGCTGCTGTCATTATTGCTCATGATCTGGTTGCGATCCACTTCATGTCCTTCGTATTGCTGTTGAGCTAGTTATGTTTGAATGATGAGCTTTCTCATTTATTCAAAAATGCAGAGTCATTTCCAAGGCCAAGGAAACGATTAAATAACAACTAATGATTTTGTAAGCGTTTCATTTTTGGGAGTTTATTCATGTACAGTATAATTACCAGACAAACTAGATGCTACTGTGTTTTTGGAAGTATTTTTTTGTTTTTGTTTTTGGAAGTTTTTGGAGTATTTATTAAGTCAGGGTGGATTTATTGTGTGTCTCTGCAGCTGGTGATGACCATGATCAACATCTTGTTTATCATCACGATAATGTCTCAGTTGACTTTCAAACCAGTGAGTTGGAAGGACCATGAAGGATTTATGGGCACTGGCAGATGCCAAAAAAAGTTGAGAGCGAGCTGTGTGGATTATCCAGAGTAACTATATCTGCAACATCTCAAAGCTGGACACTCAAACAAACTATCAGCATGTAGAGGGAAGTGGGGAAATATGTATCTGTGTTTATTTTTCTAGCTTGGGCGAATACATGCTTTACTGTTGTACAAAGCTATTGTACCACTGAGTGCGTTTGATTAGAGGCACTTCAATGAATCCTGTGGTACTTGGCAGCCGACTTAACGGCACCGCGAGTAAGAGGTGGCCATTGCTGCTGTGGAAACTGCAGAGAGCTTTATGGCTCATCATGGAGCCGTATCATCTACGCCCCAAAACCCCTGAATGCGGCGCGATGGGGCTGCTCTCCGTTAAGCACGCGGAGCTCCCAAAAAGAGTGTGCAGGTTCTTCACTAAGCGGTGACCTGTAAGAGTGACAAGGCCGCAGTTTAACAGGTTGAGCACCCTAATGCCTGAGGCCTATTTGTCTTTCATGCCAAGTTGATCCGATTAGCTGGGGCTAAATCCAGGGACCGCTACACACACACACACACACAATGATCTGCATCCTCGCGGTCATTCTGAGAGCAACCCCTGGCGGAGACGATAGAGGAGGCTCATGGGAGAATCCAGCTGCATATACGTCTCATGCACTGCTGCCTCATTGGCGTCTTCGCGGGCACCCAAGGGAGAAGGACCCTCACTGTCAGTGTTCTTGATGGTTACTGTTGCAGCATGTTTACTGTTCTGTCCACCTGCTACCCAATGACCCCCCGCCCCCATAGTCAGTGTAAAACTAATTCAATCAAATGCTGAAATATAACAACGTAAACCTTCCTGCTTGGTTAAGATAAATAAAACAGCGTGCAAATGAAATAGGTAATAACAATAATACAACGGCATAATCTGCTAGAGACGAGGACAATTTATTTTCATTTATTGCAAGAGCATTTTGCCTTTCATAAGACCTATGTTGTCATGTATTTGATATCCGCCAGCCATGAGAATGAGTCATCACACTCCTCTCTGCTGCAACTAACCTGGATGGTGAGGAGTGAAATTCATTTATGGGAGGAATACATATTCGAGCTGATGGTGGTGAGGTGAGGTCACACATGTTAAGGCATATACATTTGCGCGCATACATTCCCAGCATCCACTTACAAACTAATTGCTAATCCTACAGCAGCCTGGAGTTTCAAAAGCAATCCTCTCTCGTCTCTCAAATCCACCCGGGGAAGCGTTCATCATCAGAGATGGCACGCCTGTGCTTTCAGACCAAATTGGGTTAGATACTCATCCAGGCCACTCCACACTGCTCATTTGTCAGAGCAGAGGCCTGCGTGGTGCTGTTTGATGTTCTATTAAGGTTAATAGAACATCAAACATGCTGCCACGTACAGCACGCTGCCTTAGTTCAACGGTCAGTCTGCAAGATGGAGAAATTCGGCTCTGGTTTTGGAGACCTTCATTTTAAAAAGGTTATATCAATTATGTCGATGAATCACGGTTGGTGTTCTTATTATCAAAGTTTTGAAATAAATGGACTGATTGAGTAAAAAGTGGCCGCCGGAAAAATGTTGGCTTTTAAGTCCATTTCATATCAGCCTCTGCACACAAAATAACGAATTGTGATTTTCATTTTTGAGTTAGTCCAGCTCACGGACTGTATATAAGTGGCCTTAGTCATCTGGAGGAGTGACTTAGCGATGCCATTTTACGTCTCTGGTAACCGCAGTGATCAGTCAATCACTGTGTAGCCCCGCCCTAAAGCATCCCCTGCTTTATGGTCTGTGTGACTCTAAATGGACCATAATGTACTAAATGAACATCATGCTGTATTGAAGAAGACTTGAAACTAGAGATTGAGACATAAACTCATGTTTACAATGTTTACTGAGGGAATAAATCAAGAGAGAAGTAGAGTTATCTTCTCATAGACTTCTACACAACCAGAGGAGTCGCCCCCTGCTGGTCAGTAGAGCGAATGCAAGTTTTAAGACACGGCCGAATTGGCTTCACTTGGCAGAACCGGAGGTTGCCGCCGGGTCCAGCTACAGAAATATAGGCCTTTTGTAACTATGTTGCAAGACTAATGGAAGTCACAATGTCAGTGAGGAAGCGGCCAGACCTATAACATTTAAAATAGAGCCATCAAGACAAAATTCTGTCAAATCTGTTTCCAGCCTATTTCTTCGGGACCATTACGAAAGCAGTCAGAAGGACACATGCAGTAAGTGTCTCAGTGGTAAACTTGAGAAAGAAAATGGAATTACAGTAGAGTGCACTCACAACAAGGAGACAAAACATCGACACACTCTATGTCACAGTGCTTTACTGATCATAACTAAAACACACGGAGCCAACACTGCCACCAGCGTGGTATCTTCAGACAAAGCAGCTTCTCCAAACTCGTGCAGTCAATCAATGACTCTAAAGTGAAGCAGAACAAGATGAATGAGATCCAACTCCTTCAACACTAACGTCACGTTTCCATCCCAGCGTAGTGAAATAGAATTTTCACACGTCTGAAAGGAAATGCAAATTAACGCCAGATTCCATCCACTACCATTCTCATCGAGACAAACAGTTGGTATTGTTGATTATCTTTAGCACTAATTAAACTGCAGTAGATGAAGACGCGAATATGCAATTAGAGTAATAAGAGTTTCAGTCAAACCTCAAAATGCACAAAAACAACATGATGAATGTGAGGAAATACAGAATCTTAGTTTGTTTCATGTAATCATTTGGGGAAGGTCACAGTCTGCTCATCGCTTCGTGTTTTCATCTCTTAAATGATGCATTATTTATTCACTTGAATCTGTTTCCATTTCACTTTGTTGTGTTTAGCTTTTTTTTTCATCAATACACCAATCTCAACCGAGCCGAGCAGAACAGAACAGAACGGAACGGAAGAGGTGGATGGAAAATGAATAAGAGGAAGAATCCAACCCTGCAGGTGTACAGTATATGTTCAAACACAACACAGGTGTGCAGGCTGGTTGGCAGGCTTAGCCTCATACTGCAACAAGAACGGATAACCTGCATCACAGCTGGTCTTAATGGTGACATAGTATCTGTTGTGGCAGAAAGTTTGGGATAATATTTGGAGTCTTTTTCCATCCCAGTGGTTTAATGCAGCACAACGAGACAGCTGGTGCACCCAGAATGCAATGGGCGACATGGGACTGTGGAAGAGAATGATCAATAAAAAATGACTATACTACTTACTTATTAATATACGTATACCACTTACTGACATACTTGATATTCTTGAGATATTCATCAGGGTGTAAATATGTTCCCTTTCGATAACCGTTTAATCCGACTGTGAGGAACCCAAAGAATTGATAGATGACAAAAGAATTGCCCACTTTGCCCAGTTGGAAATCTAGCCTTCATCCCAGCCAGGAATATTAAAGCCATTTGTTTTTGTGCAAATGTTAAAATGTCTAATTAAAAGGAGGAATAGTACCCGGACACAGCTGCAAACCCGCTATAACTGTAAAATGCAGCGCGAGTCAGGAGAACTAGAGGATGTTCGAGCAGACAATCGGCCATGCCTGCACCTCCCGCTGCTGCTTTCCTCCCTCCTGTCTACAACAGAAGAGGGTCTCGACTTAAGGTTCTAATTATAGATGGGAAAGGGGCTTAAATGAGTGTTAAAGCTGTGATTAAATCAGAGCTGGGGACTCTGTCTGCAGAGATCGTAATTAAGGTAAGTGGAGTATCTGCAGTCTATCTGACAAAATATGTCAGTCAGTGGGTTTTGCTATCATGATTTCTCAAGGTATTAGTGGAGTTAAGAATATAAGTTATACATTTTGATCAGAGTCAGTATTAGTATGCTGTTTTCAAGCCAATGTCGGCGTTTTACTCGAAGTTAGTGAGTGGGTGGGGTTTACCGTTTGTTAACTGATGGGCTTGCTCAGTGAGCGACTCACAGAGTCCATATTTCATTCACTTTTGTGGTCTGGCCCAAAGCTGCGTGAACGTTGACCCCATATGAGCTGGCAGCCTTGGATCCTCAGATGAGGCCATTCTGGCTTTTTCAAAGTGGGGGCTTAAAACCTTTCCAATCTCGGCACCTCGGCTTTGGAACGACCCGCCTGAGGAGATAAGGCAGAATCAGTAATCTCTTCTAAACCACTTCTTTATTTTTTCATAGCTTTTATTTGCTTTAATTCTTTTTTTATCGTGGGTTACTTGTATTGTGTTTTTATTTTATTTCTATTTTTTGTATAATATGTGTTTCTTTTAATAGTTGTATCTGTTGTTCTGTATTGTTGTTCCTCACCGTTTGGCTTTCTGTTGTTATATGGTCTTATATTTTGCTTTGCCTCATCTGTCAAAGGTGAACTCAGTTATTATTACTATTATTATTATTATGTTGAAGATTATAGGATTATAGTCATGTTGTAGTTTTAGTTATAGTTTTTTAATTGGGTAATGTCACGAGTGTTGGTATCAACAACTACATTTCTAGTACCATGACATCCCTAAATGATTTATCTGGGAATACTTTCTCCATAATTTTATATTTAAATCCCATGTGCAGATTCAAAGCAACAATACAGTTGTGTGTTTATCCAAACCCCCATAGCTCCATTGTTATCCATAAACTACATAAAACACATCAATGAGCCCAACACTGTGTGACAAGTTCCTTCATCACCATGATCACACACACACACACACACACACACACACACACACACACACACACACACACACACACACACACACACACACACACACACACACACACACACACACACACACACACACACACACACATAGTCTACTTTGACTCAATCCCACACACACCTTCCTGCTGCCCCAAATACTCACTAGAGCACCAAACGTGGATTAATCCGCCACTGAAAATAGTCCCCGACAAACGTAAACATTTCTAAAATGATTGCTTTCTTTAATGTTTGTGCACGGCGACCGCAGTATGGTTACACTTGACCATAATAATAACAACACTAGTGGTTCACTGTGTGAGATCCAGTAGAATAAGCATGCAGTGTGAGGTCCTGTCTAATGTGTATTCTTTCTGGCCTATTCATTCACGAATTCAATACAATTGGATCCACACGCACACACACACGCACACACTGCTAATTTAAAGCACATAAG
The DNA here is from genome assembly GCF_949748355.1 of Melanostigma gelatinosum. Taxonomy (NCBI): domain Eukaryota; kingdom Metazoa; phylum Chordata; class Actinopteri; order Perciformes; family Zoarcidae; genus Melanostigma; species Melanostigma gelatinosum. The sequence goes on along the minus strand of NC_136652.1, from coordinate 20,024,855 downwards.
AGTACAGAGGATGGTATTAAAGGCTATTTATAACTTGACCTGCTTTCTGCAGGCAGGGATTCCACAACAAGGGGGGACAGAGGCACATTGATCTGTTTAAACACTTTATCTGAGGTGGTACAAACCTCGTTAGTGGCGTTGGTGATCCCTGTGCACGGACACGATATTTACACTGTACACTCACACATCAGCAGGAAGGAAGAGGTCATCGTTATGTGTTTTCTTTAAAATTGTATCAGTGTTTTTGCAAGTCAAAAAACTTCAATTTTTTTTAAATCTCCCAGTATCTTTTATTCACTGTAGAAATTCAGAATGTAATAATAATTGCTGATCCCGGATGATAGACGCCATCATGCAAATAAGGGAAGAAACGGCACATTGTTTTCCAGAGTTCAAGCGACTAACTGTTGATCTGAAAAAATGTGTTATCTTTAAATTCTTCCAAGTTTTTAGATTTTAAAAGCAAACTTTTGAATTAAGTGGCATTAAAGACCAGTTTCTTGTTTGACCCATCCACCTTCACTCCCGCACACCCAGTGTGAGTTTTTATGGTCTTGATACTTCCTGGTTCCTGATTACGTGGAATAAAAACAAATTGATTTCGTGGGTCATCTACGAGTTACAGCCCATTCGTTTTCTTAGGTATGGACACGAATGCAGGATGAGAACAGCCTGCCAGGCAACACAGGCCCACATTTCTCTCTCTTTTTTTTCTCACTGGCTACGGCTCAGTGGGAATTTTCTTTTGGACAGATCTCACTTAAAGAAGGCTCTGCATGACTGACAGTTTTTAGCCACGACATGAACATCTACTGTTCACCTGGACGGGCAAATACATCACTTACCGAGCCGTCACTGGTGTCTTTACAAAAACAGGGTTGAAGGTTTCCTTCCCCCCCCCCCCGCTGTTTCCCTCCAGCTTTGGCATTTCTGTGAAATTTGGGTTCAATTCAGGATTCTTAATTACCAATCAAATAAAAGTCACAACTATTCCATTGGAGGAGTGTATGAACAGGACTGAAAGTGCTTCGCTGCTCATTGGTACAAATAAAAAGTATAAATATTTCAGATGAAAAGAGGCACGAATATTCTGAGGTGATGTTTCCTGCATGTCATCACTTCTTCTGATTCACAATTGATTCGTGTCCTGAAACGCGTTAACAGTGATTGCTCTGCACCAAGTCTGTTAGTCATTAATAAAATACGCCGCATGTCTTCAGGAGTACTCAATTCATAATCAACATAGCCACGGGATGCATGACACAATTATTAATTCGGGATTTTTTTCCTCACTGGGAGGACTTTAATGTAGTCAGATTTAATCAGCGAGGGCTAATTTAATTGCAGTCGGTTGGAAAAATACCTCAATCTGATATGTTAATCTGCTGACATCACGCTGGATGTTTCTGCTCCTCTTTTGATCTACAAAGAGCGGTGAGGCTGATAACATGCAACACAGAAATAAAAACAAACGCACATGAGAGCAAACACACTGAATCTACTTCACAATGAAGCTTATAGCATACAATGGAACACAACAGGAGATCAAGCCATTTAAAGAAAGAGGAAATAACAACATGAGGAACGATATGGAAGCCCTTCACATCAACATCAGGAGGATAAAATGTTGTGGCTACATTTCGTTCCCTCTTTCTTGCTCCAGTCAGGGTCCACAGTGTCACCTTGCTGTGTACCTGTTACTATGCCACCCACCCACTGTCACCAGCTGCACAGAGACTGCACCATGCCAGGAAGTGCTGGAGGAGAAGGACGACATCCTTGGCCTGACTGTGCAGTCTGCGTGCCTCTAATGGAAGCCATGTTTAATGCATTGGGCTGCATTCGTGCTCTGTGTCCTCTTGACATCAGTTCACCTCCCTTGTCACCCCGACCAGCAGAGAGCACGAGACTCTAACCAGGAAAAGAGAAACGCAACTTCAGATGAAAACTGAAGTAGAAGAAAGATCACAGTGTTCTTGGGCTAAGATCTAAAAGCTGAACTGATGGCCCAGAGTTTCTGTGATGTTTTCTGGAAGCGAGAAAATGTTCCTCTGTACCAAAGCTTTGGTCTGACTTGTGATGTACATTTCATACGGAGGACAAACAAAGAACAGAATGAAGACCACAGCTGTCGTATTGAGATCCGCAGAACTGTCTACACGACTCTACAGCATCATTGTTCTGCGTCTGCTGTCGGACTTTGGACGGTTAGAGACACAGCTGATGAACATAGGGGAGCGTTCAGCAGCTATAGAGACAGAAATGGTAATGTTCTTCAGTAACTGTTGGACGTGTCAATAAGCAGCGGTTCCCTCACAAGCCATATCAACCTGAACAGTGATGATATGCAATGTTGTGCCCCCAAGAAGCTGAAAGTCAAGTTTTATCAATAAATTTAGAATTCACGGTTTAGGACAATGTTTAACAATAAAAAATGATTTTCACTTGAACTTAATTACGTTACAGAAGCGCCACCGCTTCCCCGAGCTCCCGTAGATCATAGCAAACACGCAAGTCCTCTTCGTAAAATATCAACACGGCAGAATGTGCTCACAAAAGTGGAGTTTGTTCCCCAAAAAAGGCAATGTCTCCTCAGCAGCCCTGAGCAAATACCATCAAAGCATCCGTATTCATGGTAGGGCAGGATTAACCCAACACTGCTGTGTGTTCTGTGAGGATCTGTCGGCATCCTGACCTGAACTATATCAGATATCAACCTGCCGACTGTAATTCTGCCCCTCTGAACCTTCATTTACGGAATTAAAGACGCCGTGTGGATGTGGGTCAGTCCAGGAGGCTGGCAGGCAGCCCAGCGCTGGTCTGGCAGGCCACTGCATGGCGGTGGGGGGAGGACCGCTCTCAGCGATATGTCGATGAAAATGCTCAAATAACGATGTATCAAAAACGCTGCTGGACAGATAATGTCAGCCAAAAGGTACAACAGCAGCCCTGCCAGACAGACCCTGAAACACTGCGGCCTGTTTGACAGTGAACACTGGAATCTGAAGTAAACAACAGCAGCCTCCCAGTCACCACTGTCCTGAGAATATTAATTACATACAATAAAGACGTGCAGTCTGATCCTCAGTCTCTGTGACGCGGGATGGGTCAGTAAGTGCAACGTCTCCTTCACATGTAAACACACTCAGACAGTAGCTCAACAGCAAATTCAACAACAGCAAAGTAAAAGCAACTGGAAATTGTTGATGAATAACAGAGTGATGAATATGACATAAATGTTGATGGTATTCTCATCTGTGTAAAGATAAGCGGTGTCACGATTCCGAGTCTAAATCAAAAAACAAACAAACTGAGCTTTCAATTTCAACCTTGGCCATCAACAGCAGCATCGGTGATTCTCCCATTACCCAGTACACTCCGTCACAGTGTGAGCGCTTTGATTTACCCGTTACAATTTATATGAATGCGGATATGTGGATAACAGACAACGGAGATCCAGGCCAAGACCTGTGTTTGTCATTATGTACAGTCTGATTAGCAATTTTTCTCCAACACAAAAACAGCGTGTTAGCAAAGTGTTTTAGCTCCAGACGCCATTTTCGGCTAATCTCTATGATCCAATGCGTTCCGCCTCATTTGCTCTCTACCGGGACTACCACTACTCTGTCCACAAGCAGAACCCATAACGCTTCTAATGCCAAAAGAGATGAATCTGTAAATTCAAAATAAAAACCTGCATGTCCCTACATTGAGGGAATTTAGGGCCCTGACTATCATCTGAGAATTTACGGTATTGCGTTGTCCAAAATGATGCATTATTACTCACAGTCCACTGTTGTCATTTTGAAGTGTTGGTGGTGAGAACGCAAATGATCCCGTTGTACTCAGTGGAGAAAAACCGACTGCATTGGTGAATACCAGATGCAGAACACAGCAGCGTGCCATGAATAGCAGTCACACGTGCTCCTCCCTGTACTGATTCTCTTCCTCCATCATTAGCTTCACTTCAAAGCCATTGTGTTTCTCCCCCTGCTCGAGTCCCCCCGGGATCCTTCGTCCTCTTTTCAGGGCGTGTCTCACGTCAACAGCTACGCAGTGAGATCAATTCACACAATGCATCTGTGCGAGTGTTATTACAATAAACAAGCTCCGGTTCGGAGTTAGCACTTTGTCATTAGGCTCACGTTCAACCGCAGCCTTTCAAATGGAAAACTGAGCATTTTTGCCACGACACCATTTAGCAACCTGAAATACGATGCAATGCGAGGAAGGAGTTTGGAATTCTGTATTAATATTCCTGAGCCTGTAAGCTGGACCTGCCCGTCTTTAGCCAAGTCTGTAATGAGCAACTATAAAAACGGAGAGAAGGAGAAGCAGCTGAATAACGTGAAAACATGACGTCAGCCCAATTGAGACGGTTCACTCGCAGGTCGGCAAGGAGGTCACAGGGACCAATGCGTTGTTGCCATGGAGATGTCAAAATCCTGTGAAAGTGATGGTACTTATCTCTCTACAGGACCGCTGGAGACTGACTGTGTCTGGAATACCAAAGGACACAGAAAACGAACCGCAAATAGTGTTTGAATATTAGAATAATTATAATTATATAAAAACGATATTCAAACTATTGGAATATATATTATTGTACCTGATGTTCAAGCCACAGTTTCCGAACTGTCTGCGAGCCTCAATAGCCTGAAAGGGCCTCAATAGTTGAGGAACAGCTGATTGGTTGAAATCACTACAAAGAAGCTAAATAAGGCGGCAGCTGGATGGAAGGAGACGGCCAGGGAGCTGGAAGTCTCCTACTTGCTGTCGACTGTATTCTTCATACTTTCCAGTAAATATCACACGACAGGGCTTCAGAACAACAAACGCCAGAAGATACCAAGGACTACGTCTCCACTGTGATCTTTTTCAAAGATTTGTTCCACGTAATGTTTAACGGTGCTTGCTGTTAGGACACGGTGTCTCTCTCTGTTGGCGGCCAAGTTCTCTGCAAGCATTACGCTTATTGCTGAATTAATCCAACGTTCAGCTCGACCGATCCCCATTGAAAGCTTGTTTTGACGTCCATGTCTCAGGGAACAGATACGTTTTATAGTTAACGTATCCGACACCGATATCCACTCTGCATTCTTATGCTTCTCCACTACTCATCTCCTCAACTAAACACTGACATCCACGTATCGTCCATACATTTATGCTTTTGTTGCTGATGCTGCTGATCTACACGCTCTATTGTATTAAGTCAACTTTAGCTTGAACGAATAATGTATTTGTTTATTGCAGCTCTTGCATGGTCTGCCTCCTCATCACATTCCCTGAGTCAGTGGCAGTTTGTGACAGTTCATCTGTTTATTCGCAGAGCCAATGGATGATCGGCTCAGCAAACAGATGGAACATCTGCGCAGGAAACTGTCGAGTCTCACTGACGGCGGCTTCACGACGAAAGAAAAAACGTCAAAGTAGAATTGACTGACAATAATGGGTGCTTTAAAAATAAATATTTGTTGATGGAATAAGTGCTACAGAAGTGGACATTGTGCTAAATTATTAAAGACAACGGCAAATTAAAACAGCAGCGAGTTAGACAAAAGCGAGGTGTCATAAAATAATTTGATGAAATATACAAACAAAACACTGGAAGTTAGGAACTAAGGCCGGGTTCTGTCTGTAGTTGAAGTGTTGAATAAAGGCCCCGGCCACTATTTGAGTAAAATACTCATTGAATTTGACATTTTTAAATGATATCCCCCTTTCTATGTGATCATCTCCACAAAGACCAAAAAACAACGAACTAAATAAGAGCTCGCTCTGTTATCTGTTCCCCTCGAGTGCCTGGTTGGGTGGCATGAAGTCTCTGGAGAGGGAGGCATTAATTATATCGAACAACGACGGAGGCTCGACATTTAAGGACCGTGACAGCGAGTATTTGTCACTAATGAAACTGAAATGTTAGCAGAAAGCAGGGCAACGCCGTCAAAGACTTGAGAGAGATGTACCACTGTTCCATGGAGGGACACTCTGGCTCCTGAGGGCCGTCGATATTCACTCACTAATCCTCTCAGGACACCCTGATGTCACAAAGGACAGGTTATGGAAATAGTGGCTAAAAATAACAAAGAAGCCCAGTGCCAGGTGTGTGTGTGTGCATAATGAGAGGGAATCCGCTGGCTGATTGGGCAGTGGCGGGACAGAGCTCCATTCATTAGGGTGCAGGAGCGACACAACAACAGAGATCCCGAGTGGTGGCTGCTCTGCCAAAGCAAATAGCATCGGCTTCTTTATTCAATCGACCTGTTTTCCATTAAGATAATTACGGTACGCGGCACCGGTCCCGCTTTTAGGCTCAAGCGTGCGGGGGCGGTACGGAGAGGTGAGGGGGAGAGAGATTGGGCTAGTGGAGACTCTTAATTGGCTCAAGGGCCGTGGCGCAGTGAGGGGGAAACACTTCACTCTTTCTTCTTCCTCCTCACTTCCTGCTCTCTGCATGAATCAACCTCCCTCAGCTTTTTTTGTTTTTGACCTCTCGCTGTTTCGATTTTCGCGTCCTCGCCGTTTCACACACACACACACACACACACACACACACACACACACACACCTACACACACACAGTAGCCTGTACAGAACCATGCTGAGCTGAACATGTTTGTATTAGGAACTCATTATCTCCGAGAGGTGCTGAAGAAGGAAGCCGCTCATCCGGGGAGATGGGCCGTGTTGTGGGAGATGGGCCGTGTTGAGGCAGGCCGTCTTGTCATATATTTATTCTTTAATGAACAAACGTGGGGACGAAGCCGATCGCTGAAACTTCCCGTTCATGTGTCCAATTGTTTGCCGGTAACACAGACACCACATATCCGTTTATTTCCTTGTGAGTGAGGTTCGATTACCCGACCCCCAGAGGTTTGTCAGACAGGTTTTTGCTAATATAATTTATTGCACATTTGTCTGCACCACTTGCAACCTGTTCTCACTCCCAACGAGTCAAATACAGCAGTCAATGCTTCTCGCCGTCTGACACCAACACGCTGAGACACGTATTAGCATTTGGCCTGGCTTGTCCTTGCAGCTGCACGCAGTATTAACCTCAGATCAGCACTCTGAAGATGTTCAGACGCTCCCGTGGAACCGCTCGGACGTATTAAAAGTGATAGGAGGATAAGCTGAGAAGCACAGGATCATATTATTCTGTATGATTGGAATTGTGGCTTTTCACCGTGCGGTATACTTTGAGGAATTGATTAAAGGCTTTTATAACTTAAACTGTGGCGAGAAATCGTGGTTTACCAGAAAAACTCAAAACTGGTGCTGATGAAAACCTCTATCAAAACAAGATGACCATAACCAAAATAAACGAGATATGATATGAAACAGTTTTTCAAATCGTGTTTTGTTCATTCTCTGCATGTTTCTTATTCTCTTGCCTTTGAAATGAGCTGCCATTTGTCTCTACGCGGATGAATGGCAATGATTTTCAGGCCACGGATGCAAAGCAAATATAAATGATATAAACATCTGGAGCGATGGCTGTGGAGTGGAACGTTTCATTGAGATGAGCTGACAAAAGGCTTCTCCGACTCAGACACACTGTCTCTATTGTCATATCTCTGTACCCTCCTGGCCCTTCAGTGTCCCACAGGGGGGGCGATCGGCTAAAACAAATACTGCAGGCTATTAAGATTTAAGAAATTTATGAAATAGCAATTGCAGCCAGGGAATAAGCTGCTTATGCTGAATTTTCACACAGTGAGCGGGCGCAGTCTCAATCTATTTAGAGCCCGAGCACAGCGGTATTTCACATGAGAAAAGTATATTCAGATTAAAAGATGACTTCTCTAAAGCTTTTGTGACGACCAATTCTCCTGCCGCAGTTGTGTGACCTCATTCCAGGAAACAAAGAGGGTTTCTTGTCAGCCTGGATAATCAGATTTGAGAGGATCCCTGTTACGGATACGACGCGGTGAAGGAGAGTGAAACTGAAGAGTAGAGGGGCAGAGGGGCTGCAGGGTGTAAATACCATGTATTGGTCAGGCTGCCATGCATGTCATGGTCCCTTATAGATTGATCGAAAGATATTGACAGATAAATCGATAATGACTAAAATATATATAGGATAGCCGGACCCCTATTTAGATTTAAGTACAAGATAAATATATCAGGTTACTGATGCGTGGCCAGTTGTATGAGGACCAGACTAAATCCTGTCTGGATCCTAAGTGTCTGTGGGCTCAACGCCAAAGCCCTGCTCATTTATTCATGATTTCTGATCCCTTCTCGTATGACAGGTCAGCACTCTCAGAGCCAGACAGCAGTCCCTCAACACGGAGCTCAACAACCGGCCAGAGCCTCGTTTCCTGCCCTCTTCCCAGCTCTGTGCCAGGACTGTGTGGTGGCCTTGTACAGAGCGGTTTTATTGTGTTTACACAGACTGAGGTCAGTCAGTTGGGAGGATCATTTTAGCTTCCCTTTGGACTTTCATTGGCTTTTCTTATTGACACTTTTATTTTCTTTATTAACAGTGGGTTTGGACAAGGTCCCCACCGTTGGGTAAAACATTAGATGAGGCTGAATGTGCTGGAGGATCACTTAATAAAGTGTCTAACCCACATGACTCTGTACGAACTAAACGGGCTGTCGGTTTAATGAAATGAGTATTACCATTTAAGGTTGCACTGATCTCCAGAAGTCATAAATCTGTCGCATTTGTTTTATTCATAGTAAAAATATACCAAAGCTATAAGGGTGAGGTTTGCTGTTAGTTCACTGTTGATAGTCCAGCTGCTGACAACACAAAAGGGTTTCATTCCTAATAAATCGAGTCGGACCGGATCCAAAGTAAAAGTGCTTCTGCACACAACAGACGAAAATGGCTTCAAAGACTGATTTAATCTACAGGACATGAACAGGAATGACAACTGCACACCATGAAATACCAGATGTTGCTGAAACACTAATTGATGAATTGACGAATGGCTTCAGCGCTAATTCAAAACACAACAGTGCCAGCGCTGCATTAACACAAAGCACCTGTCTCACTGGAGACTCACCGGGACAACGGCTTGTTGTTGTTTGGGTGGATGTAATGTAGAATAGAGCTGCACACCTTTCTAATACATGCATGCTCTGGTCTGGTGTTCCATTTGAAGGAGAACTGTGTAATCCGTGTACACTGCAGCATGAAATGCTAATCTCACGCAGATGGTCATGTGTTAGTTCAGGCAGGTGGAGGGCATATGGACGACAGACCACGAACCCCAATGCTGCTTCCGCCACCAAGGAGAAGGCTCGGAAGCATGCTGCATGTTACTTCCTCCGAGCCTGCCAAGGACACACACACACAAACACACACACACACACACACACACAACCCCTCCTTACGAGGCAGATCACTGCAGAGCATGAACACTGGACTCCCGTATCCATACAGCTTTTCTTGGGGAAAATCGGGGCTGAAGAACATGCATGCATGACATAATCCCAGCCACATGACAGTGCAGCCGTCCATGGCAACAGATGAGAGTCTGACATCAGGACTCATCCGGGGGAGGAGACGGAGCAGAGTCCTGCTGCGCATCAACCTCTCTACCGCCAGCCTTTTATTTCTTCCAGCCCGGTGCCGGACTGCTGTGACTGACTCAGTGGCTGCTCCTTTACTGACCGTCACAACAGTAGGTCAGGCTAACTGTGACATTAAAGCAACATCGGGCCGCGGGGGCTCACTCTAGCAGCAAGGTCTACGCCTGGTTGAAGGGAAAGTTTGTCTCTGGATGATCAATCATCAGCAGTGGACAGAAACATCACAACTACAGCAGCCTCAATTATGTAGCTGAGTCAGTGGTGGTTTGGGTCTTTGTTGATATCGATTATTTTGTTAATAATCACAATGTCACAGGGTTTGAAGCTGGACCCAAACGCAGGCACAGACCAGGGAATATGAGTGTAAAGGTTTATTAACCAGGAAACCAAGGGGGGAAACAACCAGAGCACAGCGGGAATATCTAGGGAGGGCGAGGGTGGAATCCAGACAGGAGGAGGCAGGGCAGGCAAACTGGGGAACCGGGAGGATGATCAAAACACACGTGAGCTGTAACAACGATCTGGCGAAGAGTGGATGAAGCACCGGGGTATATATACTGTTGAGTTGATGAGTTGATGGAATGCAGCTGGTTTGACTGGGCAGGTGACGTGAATTGTAATCAGGAAGCCGGGAGGAGACCAGGTCGGAGCCCTGACCACACACACACACACACTGTTGTATGGCCTCTCACGCTAATAAAAGGAAAAATGCCATCTGAAACACTCCATTTGCATTAATTAGCGAGAAGCGAAAGCCTCATTGAATTTCTTTGCCGTGCCCGTAATAGATAAATAGACGGTAGCCTATGACAACAAATGAAATAAAAGACCTGGCTGTGTTGACGCTACCCGTCTATCAAGCTCCTTCGCTGCGTTTCAGCACCTGGGACAGCGCCACACCAAAACACCCTCTACACACAACAAACAGAGCTATCAATCTGAGAATAAGTAAATATAATTACTGTTGATGCATCATGAATAATGTGGGACGACTATTCCTTAACCTAGAAAATAATGGATTAAAATACCGATTTCTACAGTCGATGATAGAAGCATTGTGGGAAGTCTTACCGTTGCGTTTGCATGCGTTTATTTATTATTATTAACTTCTACTGGATTAATTAACTGGACCTTTTTAACAACAGAATGATGGATACACATTGATTTGATTTAATATTTATATGAAATGGAAAAACAACCACAAGGTTGCTCTGCTGCTTGGCATTGCCTCTGGTAAAATGAGCTATTTATTCTCATTATTTTAAGTTGTTTAAAGGTTTAGTTGGAGCTATAATCAAATTGATGTATTGCTCTTTGAAAAGGGTGTACTTGTATTGCTATGCTGTCATGTTGTCATTAGCTTCTACCGGAGGTTTAAAATGATCCAAAATGCCGATATCATTTATCACAATCATTTCTGGAACAGTATAGATATCGTGCAACAAAAGCCCATTCTATTGGCCTCTTGTGGGGATGAACAGGTTGGTAATCGTCTCCATGGTGAACATGGGGCCAGCCATACAAACTGTGCTTCATGTGCATATATGACTGCGCTGTACTGCTGCTGTTTCTACGAGATGATGACTCAACGGCCGGTCCAGAGTGCTGCTCACAGTGATTGGACTTCTCACAGCACACACGGTACTGTTAAACAAACAAAGCTGCTACCAATGCTGCTCTTCCATCTCTGCACGGGGAGAGGAGGTGGAGGCTGATTCTGGGAACGACCAGAGAGAGAGAGAGAGAGAGGGACGATGACATGAAGGAGAGGATGTCGATGGATGTGTGAGGTGCGCTATATGTAGCCTGCGTCCAGGCCTCAGTCAAGCCTGAGACGCAGCCCTCTGCTTGTCCCTGTGGAGCTCAGAATGGAGCTTAGTGTACGTCAGCCAAGAGCACGGGGACATATGTGCCATTATTTATAGCCAGCAGATCCGTTGAGAGGCCCAGGGGCTGCTTCGAGAAGGTATTATTTGAGAACCCAAAGACCTTTTCTTCTCAGGAGAGGTGTTGAAGCTGCAATCAGAACAGAATTACAGTGCAGAAAATCGAGTGTGCGTTGAGACCAGTGTTCCCATTGATCCCGCACGATCAGCTGGAACAACAGCGTGGATGAAGGACAACAGGAAGCCAGTCACTCAACATGACACTCTGAGATGATATTTTTCTGCAACGCTGGAATATTTAAAAACTGAAACAAGTCGGGTCTCTCTCGACACATTTCACGCGTTCGCAGTAGAGCTCCGTGGCTCATATTCCATTTTGTGCACCAGTGAGGTAAAGCAAGTCATAGCTCTGACATATTTCAACTCTGTTTACGGATTGGCAGTTTCACTGTGGCACCCGGCCTGGGAACTCAGTGAGGGACGAGGAGGTATTTAACACAATCACACACACACACAATAATCAGGACACTGTGGATCTCATCATTGCTGGGAGATACTGAACAAGTTCCATGTGTCTTTTTTTGGTTTTGTTTTTCTCTCTCCAATCTATTGTGGACTGTAGATGTTCTGTGCAGCTGTCTGCCTCTGCAGATATGAAAACTAGTATTGACATTTGATGTTGAGTAAACACTCCCAGCTGTATTTCAGCTGTCTGGCAACAGTAAGTTAGTGGGAGCGGAGGGGCGTTGTGGATTTTTTCCTATTAAGATCCTGCCTGGGATCCAGCACTAAGGGGGGAGGGGGTCGGGAAGAGGGGGAGTCGGAGGAGGAGGGGGGGGGGGGGGGGGTAATTGAAATTCTCAGCGATGATATTGCACTCCGTTTGATGAGCACTGCGCGGATCCCCGAGTCCATTTCAGCTAAATAGGGCACAGTGATAAAGGCGGAGTGGACTCGGCGACCGATAACGGAGAGGCACCGGAATCAGACAAGAAATCACACAAACAGTTTGGTCCAATTAACACTTAAGAGGAATGTTCCCCCGCTGCAGCATCACTGGCTGGGTTCCATGCATATATAAACCACAGCAATGAGTCTGATAGTTGCAACAGTGTCGTTAAGTTACCAGCACAGAGCAGCAGAATGAGTCGCACTGTGGCTCACTGCGACTTCTTACCTCTGAGGCGTTTTGTTGTTTTTTTCAAACTGCGTCTCTGCCCACGAGATGATGTCGACAGTCAACGTTAATTCCAGTCCCGTTTGTAATTTACATTCCTCGTGTCGGATTCCCGGTCGTTGTCCGATCACTCCTCGTCCCTCCGTTGCGCGTAAAAAAAAGAACAGCGAGTGAGGCGCGCCCCGCTCCACCGCTCACTGACCGCGCTACCGGCGCATCGATCACCTCCAAAGATGCCTTGTTCTTAAGTTTGAGTAAACGCAACAACAGCATGGGTGAACTTTCCACGGAGTCAGACGGGTTTTTTCTTTCTGTCCTGATGCGCGTTTATAAATAAATGTGACTGCGAACATCCGCAGCCCGTAGTCCGCCCCGTGTCGCCGAGAGAGAGAGAGAGAGAGAGAGAGAGAGAGAGAGAGAGAGAGAGAGAGAGGATATGAATGTTCGCAATGATAATGGGGCTTAAAACATTCTTGAAGAAAATGCTGTTTTTGAAAATGCTGTTTTTGTTTTTGGAACTTTTTCAAAAGGCACTCTGTATAAAGGGTTCATATGTAATGGCTTCATTATGCGCTTTATTGGACCACTCTAATTAATCCTTCACTTATGATGTGCAGACTTGGATTTTATTAGGCAGCTCAATATCCAAGTGTACGGATTCATGAACACTTAAAGTAAACATGCATGCATATAGCAAGCAAAATGTATCTGATCGCATGTGGTTCAAATTCTCCATCAGAATATTCATATTCAGTACATATCTCAGCCTCAGTGTGCAGCTGAAAGCCCAGATTACCCGGCTAACACAAAGAGCCATGAAAATCATGGGAGTCAGACAGCATCCCACACTCCAGGCCGTCTTTGATGGAACGATCATCAGCCAGGCCCAGAAGATTATTTCAGACCTCACCCATGTCCTCCACCCTGAATACCAGCTTATTCCCTCAGGCAGACGCTTCAGAGTCCTCCAGTGCAGGCTCAATCGCTTTAACAACTCCTTTGTCCCCCTGTCCAATGCCCTGAATGGCAAGCTAGCCGGAGCCTAACCCCTGTAACACCGGGCAGTGTGAAATGTATTTGTTGGCAGGTGGCAGCATGTAATGTGTGTATGCAATATGTTATTTTGTATTGTTTTAACAGCAGACAGACCTTCAGGACAATACCCAGTGAGCACTAACCCGGATTTCAATGTTGATTTCTGGTTGAAAAAGCGTTGATATGGGGTCTGAACGTCTAAGACGTATTTTAACCGTCTTTTGAACCGGCTAAATTACGGTTACAATATCAACGTGTCACAAAACACCAATTTCTTTTAAAATATTGATGGTTTGTTCAGTTGTAGGTTGAAAGAGACGCGATTTTGGTTCCTTTAAACGTATTTCTCCAAAATCATATTTCGCTGTCCGTTCATATGTGGTCTACACGAAGACGTTATTTCAACGCATTCAATGTATAGGTATGTAAAGGTATATTTGACTCTAAATGGACCGCAAGTTACTAAATGGACATCATGCTGTATTGAAGAATACTTGAAACTAGAGATTGAGACATAAACTCATGTTTACAATGTTTACTGAGGTAATAAATCAAGAGAGAAGTAGAGTCATTTTCTCATAGACTTCCATACAATCAGAATTATTTTTGCAACCGGATAAGTCGCCCCCTGCTGGTCAGTAGAGAGAATGCAAGTTTAGGACACTTCCGCATCGGCTTCACTCAGCATGACCGGAGGTTGCCACCTGGTATATATTGAGCAGGTTATAAGAGAGCTGGCAATACGTAATATAGTCCTTTCCACATGAAGATCCAATGAGTCGTCATCAGGAGACGGATTGTGCATTTCTCTTTAAGTTTGTGCCACTTGAAAGTTCTGGCCTGCCAGCAGGTAACGTTGAGCACTCTCAGCATAGACAATGGGGAGGAAAAGTGCCTTCATATCAGCTCAGAGTTGATATGAAGGCACTTTTATATGCTACAGCGCAGTTTGGTCTTCTAACTCTGAATCTCGAACCCACTCCTCACAGGAGCTCTCCTGCTTCAGGATCAGCCATCACCTTCTTCCTCTCGGTGCCTGCAGCGCCCTGAGGTGGTCCCTCCCTCTGATCACATCGAGGGGTATGAAGCATCCAAAACACAGCTAATAAAACAGCATAACAGACGGCTGTTACATACTATATGAAATGTGATAAGTGACATTTAGAACATTTTCTGTTGAAAGGTGGATTATTTGGAACATGCAGTTGTTTGTGCGTCAAAAACCTGCAAGAAAAGAAAAGCTGGAGGTTGTGAATGGTGCAAAGAGAGAGAGGGCTTTGTCTTGTGCCGTGAGACAACGTAGGAAAGGTCCCAGCAGCACTGACTGAATGTGAAAGCTAATCTCTCATGCACTTTAATTTTTACAATAAGGAAATGTTGCCATGTCCCTACAGCATTCCTAATGCGATACATCCAAAATGTGCAAAAAGTTAAACGAACAACTTTGAGGGAGAACATTCAGAATGACATTCAGAATGACATTCAGAATGACATTCAGAATGACGCGGTCAGGAGATGTGACAACAACATAAAATTGATACAAACAGTGCAGTGTTACCTTTGCGGAGAAAGTTGCACGTGTGCACATGAGTGCCCTTTAATGGACATCTTGACCTAATGCTTTGCTGACTGTGCGCATTATATAAACAGAGCTTTCCATTACTGACAAGAGGATAAAACCACCTGGAGAGCCTTAGAAGCTCAGACTGCGGTGGGTGAGTCTGCATGTCATTTCATGCAGATAGCATGGCACTTCCTTCTATCAATTAAAAATAAACTGCTGGACGCTGAATGCATTTTAATTCCCCTTTCCTCTGGAGACTCTCACGAGGAGCCGGATGCAAAACACACGGGTGTCCGCAGATGGCCTGTGGGAGGGATACCTGTGCTCTTTGCATAATCAGTCGGGTAGCATTCTGGCAGCGGGGGCTCTCATTTACATACAAGCCGCATCAAAGTGAGGCTGGCTTCTTTTGGGGGGGGGGGGGGCTGCGGTGTTTGCAGGAGGCTGTTTGTGTTTTTCCCGGCACCGGCCATAGATGGAAGCCATGATGGGGGGGCAGACCGGAGAGGACACTCAGAGCTGAGGATTAATCAGAGGTCACACCACACCACACAACATGATTTCCTGTTATTGTTATTGCTGGTAATGCGGCGAAAGTATTTCCAACGGGGCAACAAACTAAACGTGAGCAATGAGTACATCCTTTTGTGTCGGTTGTTTGTTTGATTGATTTGTTGTCTCTGTGCAGGAACCAAACCTAGCAACCTGATTCTCTCCCGTCACTGCAACAAGCTGTTTTTAGATGTGGAAGGTGCATTTCTGAAACTTTGGAGAGAGTCAGGCTAGCGGTTTGTCTTGTCAAAGCGGCTAATCAACCACCTGGCTTCAGCCCCAATAATTGCCAAGGTCCAAGTTGTTTGAATCATTTCTCTGTTACATTAAATAAGCACGACTAAATAAGCAACAATGAAGGGAAAAGACATCGAAAGGTAATTGAGTTTAACAATCCAAATAAAAGCTAATCTGCCACCTTGTGTGGATACGCGACCAAACAATCTACTAACTACGTGTGTTCCTGAATAACTGAATCGTGATGAGTTGCTGTACAAACAGACAGGTAGATACTGTATTAATGAGTCGTTAAGTGATGATTAGTGCACGTGTTCAGGAACAAAACACGAAGACAATGGTCAGAATTTATGAAGAAACTAAAATATCTAATGTTAGAAAAGAAGGTTGACGTTGATAACAAAGTCAACCTGAAATAAAGTTTTTAAAGCATGATCACATTGTCACACAAGTTCAAGCATTTGCATATTGTTGTTGTTTTGAAAGTTTTGATGGCATGGACAAATTCATTTTTTGGACTTGTTGGGAAGTCTAAATGCATAAATGATCTGAGCGACTGCAAAGAGTAATTAAAACCATCTCTAAGTAACATAACGCACACATTTTACGACATTATTGTTTGACTATGTTGTACTTTTATTATGCTGTTCCTTCTGTACACACGACATCTGTTGCATTTCTGCCCATCCCGTTGTGCTCCTTGAGGTTTCCTCCTGTTTTCGTCACCATTAAAAAATAAAAAATATCTCCAACCTGAACCTTTGAAGACAGCGGGAAAGTATTCAAGACATCACCGGTTGCCTCGGGGGCGAGAGGAGCTGAGGCCGTCCGTTAAACGATTTGATTGGAAGGCAGGTGTTTGTTAATAGCTGACAGCTCCTGCTGGGGGACGCCGTCTCCCCCCAAGCAGAACAAACAGTTGATGAGAACATCAATGTTTTAATCAGGGAATCATAAACGTCTCCACAACTGCTAACTGATAACAGCACAATTAGGAATGGAGGAGTCTGAAAGTAAGATGTAACTCATTTCCATATTGCTGCAAAGTCTGTGCACAGAGGAGGGAACGGAGTGTTTTCGTCTCATCCTTTCCCAGCCGTGAACATGTGAACATACAGTTATGATCCCCGAGGACGAATCCTTCCTCCTCCTATGTTGTGTGCCTCTGAACAGGAAGGCCTTAAAATACTTGTTGCATGAAACCAAACATGCAAGTCCAATTTGGTGCCACTTTTTCCGGCTAAATACAGACAAATGCAATGTTACTGTTAAGCGCATAAAACTGTCTGGAACGAGCTTCATCCAGGAGACTGCATTATTTGAGCATTGGTTTGAGAATGTGCTGAAATAAATTAATAAATTGAGAGCTAATATTCTACAGTTTTAAAAGTATTGGTGTTGCAACATATCATTTATGCTTTAGAACAAGATGTGAAACTTTTTTTAACAGTTTTACTGGGTTTATCGTAATGTCTGCATGAACTTTAACACCCTGTAGATAAAACAAACTTGCGAAATATTTGAAAATCTGGCAAGGGAGCCCGTGGATCAAACATGTCCGGTTGGAGGATTACAAGCTGTAATTCTCTGTTCGCTAAAGTCGACATGCTTTGACTGGAGAGCTGCGAGCCGAATCTTTATGCTGCTTTGGCTCAGGGCAGCTGGTCTGAAAGCAGTGGGTGCCGGTTTATATCAAATGTGAACAAGAAAACAGTTTTACTGGGTTTGATGTTGAATTCCAGTACTCACAGCTTTTTTTCTGTGTACGCTACAGTATCAGCATTAACCATTCAGATCATGCTGATGTTCAGACATTGGCAAAGAAAAAAAAAAGTCCACATCTTCAAGCTTCAAACCTCACGATTTAGGAGTCAAAGTGCTGTTTTCAGAACTCTAAAACATCCTTGACATCGATAATTTAAAACCAAACCAAAACAATCCTGCGACCACCACAGATTCCAGACGTTTTGCTAAAGCATTTGATTAATTATGTTGGGATGCAGAGGGAATTTCAACAAATAAAACAGAAATGCTTCTTAAATAAATTCACTGCCCCTAACCGCCGGGATGGTTCATAAGGTAGCAGCAGATCAGAGATGTATTTTGGCCCTAAACCATTCAGTGCTTTATAAACCAACAGCAGGATTTTAAAGTTAATTCTTTGCTGGACATGAAGCCAGTGCAAAGACCTCAGAACTGGAGTGATGTGATCCACTTTCCTGGTCTTAGTGAGGACTCAAGCTTTTTAGATACATTTTAGATGTACTTTAGCAAAATGCAATCAAACACCATGGCATGGTGAACACTTTCTTGCACTTTTATTATGCAACCGCTGCACGACAGCTCATGTCAGGTCTAGACTGACGCGGAGGCTGAGGTTGGCTGACCAAGCACTAATTGGAAACATTAATCCGCTTTATGTCTCCTTCTGCTGCATGTCCCTGGTGTAGGCGGCCCCAGCATCCCAGCATTCTTCAGCTGCTTTAACTGTGACAGGACATGAGCTCCGTTGGTGGCAAACAATGGAAAGTTAACATGTTGGGAGGATTGAGCGGGGCGGGGACAGGGAGTGTGCCCTAAGCCATTTTAGGCGAGTAATAACTGTGTCGTGCTACTTGGAAGGAGATGGCGGGTTTGTGAAAGAACGGCGGGGGGACTCTTGAGATTTAGGCCGCCCACTGATTCCAAAGCTCTGCAGGGAGGTTGGCAGTTCAAAGGCCCGGCAGAGCGGTAGCCAGCGCTGGGTGCAGGCTCTTTCATCGCTGTCTTAACACCACAGAGGAGGGGTGTGAAATACGAACAACATTATGTATGCCGGGTGCTTGACATGATGATTGAAGTGTGTTTTCGCTGGGCTGCTGTCCATGGTGCTGAACACCGCAGGAGGAGGGTTCACTCAGACGCTCTCCGTGGTGCTGAAGTACACAGCTGGGCTGACAGAGCGCGTTACAAAATGCCGGGCAGATTTCCATGACGCTCAGGAATGGTTTTAGATGTGAGCTGAATTCGGTGACCTTTTCCCGTAATGAAAACAAGTCAATTTCAAGTTTATTGAATAATAGGTTCGATATAGATTTGTTGAGCTAATTCATACACTCCAGATGATTAACCCTTTTGAGTTCCCTTAAATCATGTTCTGTGCTCTAATGCTTCCCTGAGGAAAAAGAGAGCTTTAACTTTACCTTTCCAGAAAGAAGAAGTTTAAGAATTATTAGAAAGTAATCGGTATGTTATTTGTTCTGTGGTATTTTCAATATTTTGAGGCATAATGAACAGTAAGCAATAATCAGCAGCTCTTGGAGAACGCTAAAAATCTGCATGTCCAAGTGTTTCATGCCATGAAGAATTAAGGCGTGCAGCCCGTTTAATCTAAGGGACTGCAGTATCTTAAAGAGTGAGTCTACAGCAGTGCTGCACACTTCAATCTGTAGTGAGGTGGCTGTATCACTCCAAGTGGGAGCAGTGAAGCTGGGCCTTGGACTGTCGGGTAAGACGGACGTCTTGTACATTCAAAATTCAAGAATAGAGGTCCTTCTGTTCTACAAACGGTTTCAGATCTCAGAGAACAAAACTGCTCCAGAGCTGTCCCATGTCTGAGTGGCAGCTTATGTCCCCATATTGTGCATCTACTTCTGACAGGAAAACCTAAAACTGGGGCTGAAGAAGCACTCGATTGGATGAGAGTAGTTTTCATCCCAGAGCCGATGATATCGCCCACCAGTGGTTTTATAGATGACGTTTGCTCAGCCATTTTCTTTAACCCACCTGGTTGGTAGACGTATGCTAACACTGATGGTGGAGATACACCAAATCTGGTCAACAAAAAGGAGAGACCTATGTTTTTAATTCAAGTAATTTAAATGATTTGTCTTGTACCTGCAAAACTAATTGCAATCCAATCAACTGTTCTTTGTGTTTAGTGCTACTCATTCAGATGTTAAAAATAGGGAACCAGAATTTTTAAAGAATAATTATTTTGGTTATTAAAGCTTCCACATTCGCTCCGCTCCCTTGAGTTTGCCTCAGTACTTCGGTGTGCTACGCCTTCATTCACTGGCAGCAGATGGCTGTTTCCATTGATGATTTTAAATCAGCGCTTGAACAGATGTGGCAGGTGTCACTCATGTGCTATAGAGACGTATGAAAGGTTCAGGTGGAGCTGTTTGAGGGAATGTGCAGATGATGATCATTGAATGTGTTTCAGGGCTTTTTTTCTACGTGCATATACACACCAAACATATATTGACAAAGCTTTTACTGCTCTCCGTCTGCGTTGAATATTTTAGTTGCATTTATTTAGTTTATTTCACCCTCTTTATATTCTTTTATTGTTGGTTGTTTATTCCGTTTCATTCTCTGTACTTTCAGTGGCCTGATTGTTTTTACTGTTTTGTAAAGAGCTTCATAAAAAAAGGGTATAAAAGACGTTTCTGTGGTTTTTATAGGTGCAACTCTTTCTTTACATAGCCGTCAGCCTTCCGAGTGTAGTCCAACCAAAGCATTATTGTTGCTGCTACGAAATAATAACAAAAACAATGTCTTCGCTTTCCAATCGCTAGTGTTTACAACAAAAAAATAAAAGCTTGAATTGCTCTAACGTTACATAAATCAGTGAAAGAGAACAAAGCAGGCGTGTATTCATATAAAAACCGTCACATTATTATCTGACATGATCTGATCGGGCAGCTGTGGGTGTGTGCGTCTGGTTTCAGCACTTGTGCTTGTGTATCTGACAGTAAATCCCTCCTCTGCTGTGGAACAAACAAATAATCACACAATCGCTGGGGCTAAGGCTGCAGCTGACCCAGAGAGAGCGCACCAATCACCCTGCCAGCCCCGCTCCGGATTGGGCTTTATCCTCAATAATTTGGCTCCCGCAGCCTCTCTTTCTCCCCTGGCAGTTTACGGCCTCAGACACCGGAGAAACCGATGCAATAAACAAGTCCAGTGACAGCAAAGGTGAGAGGAAACACAGTCCTTAGAGGAGACAGCTTGGGGGATTTTCTTTATTGCTGTCTTCCACTGTTATTTTACACAGGAGATTCAAAATAAGCCTTGAAGGAACACGATCAGGCTGCCTGTGTTGTCTGAACCTAACACAGGTGCTCACAGAGGCTTCCGCCTCCTTCCTTTTGTTTAACACAGACTTATTTTTCAACTGAAAGGGCTAAGATGAGTTATCAGGGAGTTTGAAACAGGTTACCCTCACGCACCTTGAACTCATTCAAGTTGATCTGTCAGACTTTGCAGTTGTGAGAAGTGGCAGATCAATGACTGAAAGGGATGAGACGCTAATGGGGTGGACAGATAGTTTCTAGTGTCTGACTCTGGTTCGGCTGCTAATTGGTCCCAGTTGTAATTACAACCAAATGAGGTCATTAGCTGACCACAGCAGCCCGACAAGAGGCAACACGTCTCAGCTGGAATGGTGATTAAAGGCCCACAAGCTGCGAGATCAAGACTCAGGATCTCAACCCACTATTATCTCCAACTGACTGACAGGTCTAATTATTGATCTTTTCAAAATCTGTAAAAGTTAGGATTTGCCAAAAACCAAAAGCTGGTGCATACATGACAAAAACATTCAATCATGTCCTCTTGAGTCTTCTTCATTGAATGATCCTCTACGATGAATTATTTCATTCCACTGCAAAACAAAACACTTGTCGTTCTTCATCTGTTGGATTTGCGAAGAGTAGGTGAGGCAGCTAGAGAGAAGAGCATGTCATGACTGTAGACATTCGGCTACCGAGGTCCTCCAACACCTTTTGTGTCCTTGTATTCAACAAACCTTCATTCAACTGGAGGAAGAAGTGTATTCGTAGGGCTGGATTAACTTACATCCGTGTCTCAATGATTGATTTCTGGTAGTGTCTCACCGGCAAATTGGCATTTTTATCGAGGTTGCACTGAGGTCAGTAATACTTTGGCACACCCCTATAAACCTCTGAAAGCCCACAAATCCCTTAATTCATGTTTTTCTGTTTGCCTCTGTCATATACTCTGTGATCACACAGAGAAAATATGTTTCATTCTGATTGTGGCATTAATGCCAGCAAGACAGACTGCCGTCTCTGATTGGAGTGATGTTGCCACTGTCAAGCTACAATTACACGCGGCAGATCCACTGGTTACATTTTTTCCGACCAGCACAAACCTGTCTTTGCGTATGTGTACGTCATGTGGTTTTGACCAATTATTTGAAAAAACCTTTGAAAGCAGTTCA
The DNA here is from genome assembly GCF_949748355.1 of Melanostigma gelatinosum. Taxonomy (NCBI): domain Eukaryota; kingdom Metazoa; phylum Chordata; class Actinopteri; order Perciformes; family Zoarcidae; genus Melanostigma; species Melanostigma gelatinosum. The sequence continues at coordinate 20,002,632 of NC_136652.1, read as the reverse complement.
CAAAAGGTCCATGGACGGCATGGAAACTGTTCAACGAACGTAAACCCAGCCGCGCCGTTACTAGACTGAGGGAGGGTAGACGGGTCAGACAAACGCAGGACTTTCACTCAGGGGACCGGCGCTCGTGTCCTGTGTGTTTATACTACGTACCGTTATGTCGCGTGACGCTGGGTCAGTGAGTCACATTTTCTTTCATGTTTTTTCGAACCGTAACCAAGTGATTTCACTTCTGCAGCGATGCTGCGTTTTCGGTTGTAACAGCTTTAGGAGCGCAGTGCAGAGTTGCGGCCGTGAGCTCGGCAGCGGAGCACGCTCACGGGCACTAAATATCACGCAGGGCCGGCCCGGCAATGTAAACAAAGCACAGAGAAGCTCGGATTACAACACACACACACACAGAGGGAGAGTGACTTCATTCTCTCCTCAGGCAGACATTACTCCACCTTATCGTTACATGGCAAATAGTTGTTTGGTGCTATATTAATGCTCTGACTATCGTATAGAGAACGTTTAAGAATATATCAATAACTCTACATCTCAATGTTCACACCAACATAGATGAGAAGTCCTTGGTGCTGAGAGAACAATGACATTTTGAACATTTTGAATGACATTACTGGGTAGCCCTTTAACACAGGGGAGAACTTTTACCCGCCTGAATGTTTACATAAGGAAACAATGAGATTTTTGTCCTGCATATCAAATGTGAAAATGTGCCT